>NW_027507353.1:0-46874 GCF_052324685.1 Brachyhypopomus gauderio | reverse complement strand
GTGATAACAAGCTGTTTTATCATGTTTGTAATGTTCCACATGCATTTCCTAACAAGTAGGTAAGCTTGCATTAAGGCGTTCAAAACAGCGTTTGCTGGCGTTGTAAGAGCTCTAAACAGTGTTTCTGAGCATAACTTGTGGCAAAAGTGCAACTTTTGAAGAATGAAAAGAAAACTCATATTTTGAATGAAACAGTGTTTGGATGTGATAACAAGCTGTTTTATCATGTTTGTAATGTTACACATCCATTTTCTAACAAGTAGTAAGTCTTGCATTAAGGCGTTCAAAACAGCGTTTGCTGGCGCTGTAAGCGCTCTAAACAGTGTTTCTGAGCATAACTTGTGGCAAAAGTGCAACTTTTGAAGAATGAAAAGAAAACTCATATTTTGAATGAAAACAGTGTTTGGATGTGATAACAAGCTGTTTTATCATGTTTGTAATGTTACACATCCATTTTCTAACAAGTAGTAAGTCTTGCATTAAGGCGTTCAAAACAGCGTTTGCTGGCGCTGTAAGCGCTCTAAACAGTGTTTCTGAGCATAACTTGGAGCAAAAGTGCAACTTTTCAAGAATGAAAAGAAAACTCATATTTTGAATGAAAACAGTGTTTGGATGTGATAACAAGCTGTTTTATCATGTTTGTAATGTTACACATCCATTTCCTAACAAGTAGGTAAGGCTTGCATTAAGGCGTTCAAAACAGCGTTTGCTGGCGTTGTAAGAGCTCTAAACAGTGTTTCTGAGCATAACTTGTGGCAAAAGTGCAACTTTTGAAGAATGAAAAGAAAACTCATATTTTGAATGAAAACAGTGTTTGGATGTGATAACAAGCTGTTTTATCATGTTTGTAATGTTACACATGCATTTCCTAACAAGTAGGTAAGGCTTGCATTAAGGCGTTCAAAACAGCGTTTGCTGGCGTTGTAAGAGCTCTAAACAGTGTTTCTGAGCATAACTTGTGGCAAAAGTGCAACTTTTGAAGAATGAACTGAAAACTCATATTTTGTTCCAAAACAGTGTTTGGATGTGATAACAAGCTGTTTTATCATGTTTGTAATGTTACACATGCATTTCCTAACAAGTAGGTAAGGCTTGCATTAAGGCGTTCAAAACAGCGTTTGCTGGCGTTGTAAGAGCTCTAAACAGTGTTTCTGAGCATAACTTGTGGCAAAAGTGCAACTTTTGAAGAATGAACTGAAAACTCATATTTTGTTCCAAAACAGTGTTTGGATGTGATAACAAGCTGTTTTATCATGTTTGTAATGTTACACATGCATTTCCTAACGAGTAGTAAGGCTTGCATTAAGGCGTTCAAAACAGCGTTTGCTGGCGTTGTAAGAGCTCTAAACAGTGTTTCTGAGCATAACTTGTGGCAAAAGTGCAACTTTTGAAGAATGAAAAGAAAACTCATATTTTGAATGAAAACAGTGTTTGGATGTGATAACAAGCTGTTTTATCATGTTTGTAATGTTACACATCCATTTTCTAACAAGTAGTAAGTCTTGCATTAAGGCGTTCAAAACAGCGTTTGCTGGCGCTGTAAGCGCTCTAAACAGTGTTTCTGAGCATAACTTGGAGCAAAAGTGCAACTTTTGAAGAATGAACTGAAAACTCATATTTTGTTCTAAAACAGTGTTTGGATGTGATAACAAGCTGTTTTATCATGTTTGTAATGTTACACATGCATTTCCTAACAAGTAGGTAAGGCTTGCATTAAGGCGTTCAAAACAGCGTTTGCTGGCGTTGTAAGAGCTCTAAACAGTGTTTCTGAGCATAACTTGGAGCAAAAGTGCAACTTTTGAAGAATGAACTGAAAACTCATATTTTGTTCTAAAACAGTGTTTGGATGTGATAACAAGCTGTTTTATCATGTTTGTAATGTTACACATGCATTTCCTAACAAGTAGGTAAGGCTTGCATTAAGGCGTTCAAAACAGCGTTTGCTGGCGTTGTAAGAGCTCTAAACAGTGTTTCTGAGCATAACTTGTGGCAAAAGTGCAACTTTTGAAGAATGAAAAGAAAACTCATATTTTGAATGAAAACAGTGTTTGGATGTGATAACAAGCTGTTTTATCATGTTTGTAATGTTCCACATGCATTTCCTAACAAGTAGGTAAGGCTTGCATTAAGGCGTTTCAAAACAGCGTTTGCTGGCGTTGTAAGAGCTCTAAACAGTGTTTCTGAGCATAACTTGTGGCAAAAGTGCAACTTTTGAAGAATGAAAAGAAAACTCATATTTTGAATGAAAACAGTGTTTGGATGTGATAACAAGCTGTTTTATCATGTTTGTAATGTTACACATCCATTTTCTAACAAGTAGTAAGTCTTGCATTAAGGCGTTCAAAACAGCGTTTGCTGGCGCTGTAAGCGCTCTAAACAGTGTTTCTGAGCATAACTTGGAGCAAAAGTGCAACTTTTCAAGAATGAAAAGAAAACTCATATTTTGAATGAAAACAGTGTTTGGATGTGAAAACAAGCTGTTTTATCATGTTTGTAATGTTACACATCCATTTCCTAACAAGAAGGTAAGGCTTGCATTAAGGCGTTCAAAACAGCGTTTGCTGGCGTTGTAAGAGCTCTAAACAGTGTTTCTGAGCATAACTTGTGGCAAAAGTGCAACTTTTGAAGAATGAACTGAAAACTCATATTTTGTTCCAAAACAGTGTTTGGATGTGATAACAAGCTGTTTTATCATGTTTGTAATGTTCCACATGCATTTCCTAACAAGTAGGTAAGGCTTGCATTAAGGCGTTCAAAACAGCGTTTGCTGGCGTTGTAAGAGCTCTAAACAGTGTTTCTGAGCATAACTTGTGGCAAAAGTGCAACTTTTGAAGAATGAAAAGAAAACTCATATTTTGAATGAAAACAGTGTTTGGATGTGATAACAAGCTGTTTTATCATGTTTGTAATGTTACACATCCATTTTCTAACAAGTAGTAAGTCTTGCATTAAGGCGTTCAAAACAGCGTTTGCTGGCGCTGTAA
Organism: Brachyhypopomus gauderio; assembly: GCF_052324685.1. Classification (NCBI taxonomy): domain Eukaryota; kingdom Metazoa; phylum Chordata; class Actinopteri; order Gymnotiformes; family Hypopomidae; genus Brachyhypopomus; species Brachyhypopomus gauderio. Next base: position 43,890 of record NW_027507353.1, on the reverse strand, counting down.
GCGCTCTAAACAGTGTTTCTGAGCATAACTTGGAGCAAAAGTGCAACTTTTCAAGAATGAAAAGAAAACTCATATTTTGAATGAAAACAGTGTTTGGATGTGATAACAAGCTGTTTTATCATGTTTGTAATGTTACACATCCATTTTCTAACAAGTAGTAAGTCTTGCATTAAGGCGTTCAAAACAGCGTTTGCTGGCGCTGTAAGCGCTCTAAACAGTGTTTCTGAGCATAACTTGGAGCAAAAGTGCAACTTTTGAAGAATGAACTGAAAACTCATATTTTGTTCTAAAACAGTGTTTGGATGTGATAACAAGCTGTTTTATCATGTTTGTAATGTTACACATGCATTTCCTAACAAGTAGGTAAGGCTTGCATTAAGGCGTTCAAAACAGCGTTTGCTGGCGTTGTAAGAGCTCTAAACAGTGTTTCTGAGCATAACTTGGAGCAAAAGTGCAACTTTTGAAGAATGAACTGAAAACTCATATTTTGTTCTAAAACAGTGTTTGGATGTGATAACAAGCTGTTTTATCATGTTTGTAATGTTACACATGCATTTCCTAACAAGTAGGTAAGGCTTGCATTAAGGCGTTCAAAACAGCGTTTGCTGGCGTTGTAAGAGCTCTAAACAGTGTTTCTGAGCATAACTTGTGGCAAAAGTGCAACTTTTGAAGAATGAAAAGAAAACTCATATTTTGAATGAAAACAGTGTTTGGATGTGATAACAAGCTGTTTGTATCATGTTTGTAATGTTACACATCCATTTTCTAACAAGTAGTAAGTCTTGCATTAAGGCGTTCAAAACAGCGTTTGCTGGCGCTGTAAGCGCTTTAAACAGTGTTTCTGAGCATAACTTGGAGCAAAAGTGCAACTTTTGAAGAATGAACTGAAAACTCATATTTTGTTCTAAAACAGTGTTTGGATGTGATAACAAGCTGTTTTATCATGTTTGTAATGTTACACATGCATTTCCAAACAAGTAGTAAGTCTTGTATTAAGGCGTTCAAAACAGCGTTTGCAGGCGCTGTAAGCGCTCTAAACAGTGTTTCTGAGCATAACTTGTGGCAAAAGTGCAACTTTTGTGGAATGAAAAGAAAACTCATATTTTGAATGAAAACAGTGTTTGGATGTGATAACAAGCTGTTTTATCATGTTTGTAATGTTACACATGCATTTCCAAACAAGTAGTAAGTCTTGTATTAAGGCGTTCAAAACAGCGTTTGCTGGCGCTGTAAGCGCTCTAAACAGTGTTTCTGAGCATAACTTGGAGCAAAAGTGCAACTTTTGAAGAATGAACTGAAAACTCATATTTTGTTCTAAAACAGTGTTTGGATGTGATAACAAGCTGTTTTATCATGTTTGTAATGTTCCACATGCATTTCCTAACAAGTAGGTAAGGCTTGCATTAAGGCGTTCAAAACAGCGTTTGCTGGCGTTGTAAGAGCTCTAAACAGTGTTTCTGAGCATAACTTGTGGCAAAAGTGCAACTTTTGAAGAATGAAAAGAAAACTCATATTTTGAATGAAAACAGTGTTTGGATGTGATAACAAGCTGTTTGTATCATGTTTGTAATGTTACACATCCATTTTCTAACAAGTAGTAAGTCTTGCATTAAGGCGTTCAAAACAGCGTTTGCTGGCGCTGTAAGCGCTTTAAACAGTGTTTCTGAGCATAACTTGGAGCAAAAGTGCAACTTTTGAAGAATGAACTGAAAACTCATATTTTGTTCTAAAACAGTGTTTGGATGTGATAACAAGCTGTTTTATCATGTTTGTAATGTTACACATGCATTTCCAAACAAGTAGTAAGTCTTGTATTAAGGCGTTCAAAACAGCGTTTGCAGGCGCTGTAAGCGCTCTAAACAGTGTTTCTGAGCATAACTTGTGGCAAAAGTGCAACTTTTGTGGAATGAAAAGAAAACTCATATTTTGAATGAAAACAGTGTTTGGATGTGATAACAAGCTGTTTTATCATGTTTGTAATGTTACACATGCATTTCCAAACAAGTAGTAAGTCTTGTATTAAGGCGTTCAAAACAGCGTTTGCTGGCGCTGTAAGCGCTCTAAACAGTGTTTCTGAGCATAACTTGGAGCAAAAGTGCAACTTTTGAAGAATGAACTGAAAACTCATATTTTGTTCTAAAACAGTGTTTGGATGTGATAACAAGCTGTTTTATCATGTTTGTAATGTTCCACATGCATTTCCTAACAAGTAGGTAAGGCTTGCATTAAGGCGTTCAAAACAGCGTTTGCTGGCGTTGTAAGAGCTCTAAACAGTGTTTCTGAGCATAACTTGTGGCAAAAGTGCAACTTTTGAAGAATGAAAAGAAAACTCATATTTTGAATGAAAACAGTGTTTGGATGTGATAACAAGCTGTTTTATCATGTTTGTAATGTTACACATCCATTTTCTAACAAGTAGTAAGTCTTGCATTAAGGCGTTCAAAACAGCGTTTGCTGGCGCTGTAAGCGCTCTAAACAGTGTTTCTGAGCATAACTTGTGGCAAAAGTGCAACTTTTGAAGAATGAAAAGAAAACTCATATTTTGAATGAAAACAGTGTTTGGATGTGATAACAAGCTGTTTTATCATGTTTGTAATGTTACACATCCATTTTCTAACAAGTAGTAAGTCTTGCATTAAGGCGTTCAAAACAGCGTTTGCTGGCGCTGTAAGCGCTCTAAACAGTGTTTCTGAGCATAACTTGGAGCAAAAGTGCAACTTTTCAAGAATGAAAAGAAAACTCATATTTTGAATGAAAACAGTGTTTGGATGTGATAACAAGCTGTTTTATCATGTTTGTAATGTTACACATCCATTTCCTAACAAGTAGGTAAGGCTTGCATTAAGGCGTTCAAAACAGCGTTTGCTGGCGTTGTAAGAGCTCTAAACAGTGTTTCTGAGCATAACTTGTGGCAAAAGTGCAACTTTTGAAGAATGAAAAGAAAACTCATATTTTGAATGAAAACAGTGTTTGGATGTGATAACAAGCTGTTTTATCATGTTTGTAATGTTACACATGCATTTCCTAACAAGTAGGTAAGGCTTGCATTAAGGCGTTCAAAACAGCGTTTGCTGGCGTTGTAAGAGCTCTAAACAGTGTTTCTGAGCATAACTTGTGGCAAAAGTGCAACTTTTGAAGAATGAACTGAAAACTCATATTTTGTTCCAAAACAGTGTTTGGATGTGATAACAAGCTGTTTTATCATGTTTGTAATGTTACACATGCATTTCCTAACAAGTAGGTAAGGCTTGCATTAAGGCGTTCAAAACAGCGTTTGCTGGCGTTGTAAGAGCTCTAAACAGTGTTTCTGAGCATAACTTGTGGCAAAAGTGCAACTTTTGAAGAATGAACTGAAAACTCATATTTTGTTCCAAAACAGTGTTTGGATGTGATAACAAGCTGTTTTATCATGTTTGTAATGTTACACATGCATTTCCTAACGAGTAGTAAGGCTTGCATTAAGGCGTTCAAAACAGCGTTTGCTGGCGTTGTAAGAGCTCTAAACAGTGTTTCTGAGCATAACTTGTGGCAAAAGTGCAACTTTTGAAGAATGAAAAGAAAACTCATATTTTGAATGAAAACAGTGTTTGGATGTGATAACAAGCTGTTTTATCATGTTTGTAATGTTACACATCCATTTTCTAACAAGTAGTAAGTCTTGCATTAAGGCGTTCAAAACAGCGTTTGCTGGCGCTGTAAGCGCTCTAAACAGTGTTTCTGAGCATAACTTGGAGCAAAAGTGCAACTTTTGAAGAATGAACTGAAAACTCATATTTTGTTCTAAAACAGTGTTTGGATGTGATAACAAGCTGTTTTATCATGTTTGTAATGTTACACATGCATTTCCTAACAAGTAGGTAAGGCTTGCATTAAGGCGTTCAAAACAGCGTTTGCTGGCGTTGTAAGAGCTCTAAACAGTGTTTCTGAGCATAACTTGGAGCAAAAGTGCAACTTTTGAAGAATGAACTGAAAACTCATATTTTGTTCTAAAACAGTGTTTGGATGTGATAACAAGCTGTTTTATCATGTTTGTAATGTTACACATGCATTTCCTAACAAGTAGGTAAGGCTTGCATTAAGGCGTTCAAAACAGCGTTTGCTGGCGTTGTAAGAGCTCTAAACAGTGTTTCTGAGCATAACTTGTGGCAAAAGTGCAACTTTTGAAGAATGAAAAGAAAACTCATATTTTGAATGAAAACAGTGTTTGGATGTGATAACAAGCTGTTTTATCATGTTTGTAATGTTCCACATGCATTTCCTAACAAGTAGGTAAGGCTTGCATTAAGGCGTTCAAAACAGCGTTTGCTGGCGTTGTAAGAGCTCTAAACAGTGTTTCTGAGCATAACTTGTGGCAAAAGTGCAACTTTTGAAGAATGAAAAGAAAACTCATATTTTGAATGAAAACAGTGTTTGGATGTGATAACAAGCTGTTTTATCATGTTTGTAATGTTACACATCCATTTTCTAACAAGTAGTAAGTCTTGCATTAAGGCGTTCAAAACAGCGTTTGCTGGCGCTGTAAGCGCTCTAAACAGTGTTTCTGAGCATAACTTGGAGCAAAAGTGCAACTTTTCAAGAATGAAAAGAAAACTCATATTTTGAATGAAAACAGTGTTTGGATGTGAAAACAAGCTGTTTTATCATGTTTGTAATGTTACACATCCATTTCCTAACAAGAAGGTAAGGCTTGCATTAAGGCGTTCAAAACAGCGTTTGCTGGCGTTGTAAGAGCTCTAAACAGTGTTTCTGAGCATAACTTGTGGCAAAAGTGCAACTTTTGAAGAATGAACTGAAAACTCATATTTTGTTCCAAAACAGTGTTTGGATGTGATAACAAGCTGTTTTATCATGTTTGTAATGTTCCACATGCATTTCCTAACAAGTAGGTAAGGCTTGCATTAAGGCGTTCAAAACAGCGTTTGCTGGCGTTGTAAGAGCTCTAAACAGTGTTTCTGAGCATAACTTGTGGCAAAAGTGCAACTTTTGAAGAATGAAAAGAAAACTCATATTTTGAATGAAAACAGTGTTTGGATGTGATAACAAGCTGTTTTATCATGTTTGTAATGTTACACATCCATTTTCTAACAAGTAGTAAGTCTTGCATTAAGGCGTTCAAAACAGCGTTTGCTGGCGCTGTAAGCGCTCTAAACAGTGTTTCTGAGCATAACTTGGAGCAAAAGTGCAACTTTTCAAGAATGAAAAGAAAACTCATATTTTGAATGAAAACAGTGTTTGGATGTGATAACAAGCTGTTTTATCATGTTTGTAATGTTACACATCCATTTTCTAACAAGTAGTAAGTCTTGCATTAAGGCGTTCAAAACAGCGTTTGCTGGCGCTGTAAGCGCTCTAAACAGTGTTTCTGAGCATAACTTGGAGCAAAAGTGCAACTTTTGAAGAATGAACTGAAAACTCATATTTTGTTCTAAAACAGTGTTTGGATGTGATAACAAGCTGTTTTATCATGTTTGTAATGTTACACATGCATTTCCTAACAAGTAGGTAAGGCTTGCATTAAGGCGTTCAAAACAGCGTTTGCTGGCGTTGTAAGAGCTCTAAACAGTGTTTCTGAGCATAACTTGGAGCAAAAGTGCAACTTTTGAAGAATGAACTGAAAACTCATATTTTGTTCTAAAACAGTGTTTGGATGTGATAACAAGCTGTTTTATCATGTTTGTAATGTTACACATGCATTTCCTAACAAGTAGGTAAGGCTTGCATTAAGGCGTTCAAAACAGCGTTTGCTGGCGTTGTAAGAGCTCTAAACAGTGTTTCTGAGCATAACTTGTGGCAAAAGTGCAACTTTTGAAGAATGAAAAGAAAACTCATATTTTGAATGAAAACAGTGTTTGGATGTGATAACAAGCTGTTTGTATCATGTTTGTAATGTTACACATCCATTTTCTAACAAGTAGTAAGTCTTGCATTAAGGCGTTCAAAACAGCGTTTGCTGGCGCTGTAAGCGCTTTAAACAGTGTTTCTGAGCATAACTTGGAGCAAAAGTGCAACTTTTGAAGAATGAACTGAAAACTCATATTTTTGTTCTAAAACAGTGTTTGGATGTGATAACAAGCTGTTTTATCATGTTTGTAATGTTACACATGCATTTCCAAACAAGTAGTAAGTCTTGTATTAAGGCGTTCAAAACAGCGTTTGCAGGCGCTGTAAGCGCTCTAAACAGTGTTTCTGAGCATAACTTGTGGCAAAAGTGCAACTTTTGTGGAATGAAAAGAAAACTCATATTTTGAATGAAAACAGTGTTTGGATGTGATAACAAGCTGTTTTATCATGTTTGTAATGTTACACATGCATTTCCAAACAAGTAGTAAGTCTTGTATTAAGGCGTTCAAAACAGCGTTTGCTGGCGCTGTAAGCGCTCTAAACAGTGTTTCTGAGCATAACTTGGAGCAAAAGTGCAACTTTTGAAGAATGAACTGAAAACTCATATTTTGTTCTAAAACAGTGTTTGGATGTGATAACAAGCTGTTTTATCATGTTTGTAATGTTCCACATGCATTTCCTAACAAGTAGGTAAGGCTTGCATTAAGGCGTTCAAAACAGCGTTTGCTGGCGTTGTAAGAGCTCTAAACAGTGTTTCTGAGCATAACTTGTGGCAAAAGTGCAACTTTTGAAGAATGAAAAGAAAACTCATATTTTGAATGAAAACAGTGTTTGGATGTGATAACAAGCTGTTTGTATCATGTTTGTAATGTTACACATCCATTTTCTAACAAGTAGTAAGTCTTGCATTAAGGCGTTCAAAACAGCGTTTGCTGGCGCTGTAAGCGCTTTAAACAGTGTTTCTGAGCATAACTTGGAGCAAAAGTGCAACTTTTGAAGAATGAACTGAAAACTCATATTTTGTTCTAAAACAGTGTTTGGATGTGATAACAAGCTGTTTTATCATGTTTGTAATGTTACACATGCATTTCCAAACAAGTAGTAAGTCTTGTATTAAGGCGTTCAAAACAGCGTTTGCAGGCGCTGTAAGCGCTCTAAACAGTGTTTCTGAGCATAACTTGTGGCAAAAGTGCAACTTTTGTGGAATGAAAAGAAAACTCATATTTTGAATGAAAACAGTGTTTGGATGTGATAACAAGCTGTTTTATCATGTTTGTAATGTTACACATGCATTTCCAAACAAGTAGTAAGTCTTGTATTAAGGCGTTCAAAACAGCGTTTGCTGGCGCTGTAAGCGCTCTAAACAGTGTTTCTGAGCATAACTTGGAGCAAAAGTGCAACTTTTGAAGAATGAACTGAAAACTCATATTTTGTTCTAAAACAGTGTTTGGATGTGATAACAAGCTGTTTTATCATGTTTGTAATGTTCCACATGCATTTCCTAACAAGTAGGTAAGGCTTGCATTAAGGCGTTCAAAACAGCGTTTGCTGGCGTTGTAAGAGCTCTAAACAGTGTTTCTGAGCATAACTTGTGGCAAAAGTGCAACTTTTGAAGAATGAAAAGAAAACTCATATTTTGAATGAAAACAGTGTTTGGATGTGATAACAAGCTGTTTTATCATGTTTGTAATGTTACACATCCATTTTCTAACAAGTAGTAAGTCTTGCATTAAGGCGTTCAAAACAGCGTTTGCTGGCGCTGTAAGCGCTCTAAACAGTGTTTCTGAGCATAACTTGGAGCAAAAGTGCAACTTCTCAAGAATGAAAAGAAAACTCATATTTTGAATGAAAACAGTGTTTGGATGTGATAACAAGCTGTTTTATCATGTTTGTAATGTTCCACATGCATTTCCTAACAAGTAGGTAAGGCTTGCATTAAGGCGTTCAAAACAGCGTTTGCTGGCGTTGTAAGAGCTCTAAACAGTGTTTCTGAGCATAACTTGTGGCAAAAGTGCAACTTTTGAAGAATGAACTGAAAACTCATATTTTGTTCCAAAACAGTGTTTGGATGTGATAACAAGCTGTTTTATCATGTTTGTAATGTTCCACATGCATTTCCTAACAAGTAGGTAAGGCTTGCATTAAGGCGTTCAAAACAGCGTTTGCTGGCGTTGTAAGAGCTCTAAACAGTGTTTCTGAGCATAACTTGTGGCAAAAGTGCAACTTTTGAAGAATGAAAAGAAAACTCATATTTTGAATGAAAACAGTGTTTGGATGTGATAACAAGCTGTTTTATCATGTTTGTAATGTTACACATCCATTTTCTAACAAGTAGTAAGTCTTGCATTAAGGCGTTCAAAACAGCGTTTGCTGGCGCTGTAAGCGCTCTAAACAGTGTTTCTGAGCATAACTTGGAGCAAAAGTGCAACTTTTCAAGAATGAAAAGAAAACTCATATTTTGAATGAAAACAGTGTTTGGATGTGAAAACAAGCTGTTTTATCATGTTTGTAATGTTACACATCCATTTCCTAACAAGTAGGTAAGGCTTGCATTAAGGCGTTCAAAACAGCGTTTGCTGGCGTTGTAAGAGCTCTAAACAGTGTTTCTGAGCATAACTTGTGGCAAAAGTGCAACTTTTGAAGAATGAACTGAAAACTCATATTTTGTTCCAAAACAGTGTTTGGATGTGATAACAAGCTGTTTTATCATGTTTGTAATGTTCCACATGCATTTCCTAACAAGTAGGTAAGGCTTGCATTAAGGCGTTCAAAACAGCGTTTGCTGGCGTTGTAAGAGCTCTAAACAGTGTTTCTGAGCATAACTTGTGGCAAAAGTGCAACTTTTGAAGAATGAAAAGAAAACTCATATTTTGAATGAAAACAGTGTTTGGATGTGATAACAAGCTGTTTTATCATGTTTGTAATGTTACACATCCATTTTCTAACAAGTAGTAAGTCTTGCATTAAGGCGTTCAAAACAGCGTTTGCTGGCGCTGTAAGCGCTCTAAACAGTGTTTCTGAGCATAACTTGGAGCAAAAGTGCAACTTTTCAAGAATGAAAAGAAAACTCATATTTTGAATGAAAACAGTGTTTGGATGTGATAACAAGCTGTTTTATCATGTTTGTAATGTTACACATCCATTTTCTAACAAGTAGTAAGTCTTGCATTAAGGCGTTCAAAACAGCGTTTGCTGGCGCTGTAAGCGCTCTAAACAGTGTTTCTGAGCATAACTTGGAGCAAAAGTGCAACTTTTGAAGAATGAACTGAAAACTCATATTTTGTTCTAAAACAGTGTTTGGATGTGATAACAAGCTGTTTTATCATGTTTGTAATGTTACACATGCATTTCCTAACAAGTAGGTAAGGCTTGCATTAAGGCGTTCAAAACAGCGTTTGCTGGCGTTGTAAGAGCTCTAAACAGTGTTTCTGAGCATAACTTGGAGCAAAAGTGCAACTTTTGAAGAATGAACTGAAAACTCATATTTTGTTCTAAAACAGTGTTTGGATGTGATAACAAGCTGTTTTATCATGTTTGTAATGTTACACATGCATTTCCTAACAAGTATGTAAGGCTTGCATTAAGGCGTTCAAAACAGCGTTTGCTGGCGTTGTAAGAGCTCTAAACAGTGTTTCTGAGCATAACTTGTGGCAAAAGTGCAACTTTTGAAGAATGAACTGAAAACTCATATTTTGAATGAAAACAGTGTTTGGATGTGATAACAAGCTGTTTTATCATGTTTGTAATGTTACACATGCATTTCCTAACGAGTAGTAAGGCTTGCATTAAGGCGTTCAAAACAGCGTTTGCTGGCGTTGTAAGAGCTCTAAACAGTGTTTCTGAGCATAACTTGTGGCAAAAGTGCAACTTTTGAAGAATGAAAAGAAAACTCATATTTTGAATGAAAACAGTGTTTGGATGTGATAACAAGCTGTTTTATCATGTTTGTAATGTTACACATCCATTTTCTAACAAGTAGTAAGTCTTGCATTAAGGCGTTCAAAACAGCGTTTGCTGGCGCTGTAAGCGCTTTAAACAGTGTTTCTGAGCATAACTTGGAGCAAAAGTGCAACTTTTGAAGAATGAACTGAAAACTCATATTTTGTTCTAAAACAGTGTTTGGATGTGATAACAAGCTGTTTTATCATGTTTGTAATGTTACACATGCATTTCCAAACAAGTAGTAAGTCTTGTATTAAGGCGTTCAAAACAGCGTTTGCAGGCGCTGTAAGCGCTCTAAACAGTGTTTCTGAGCATAACTTGTGGCAAAAGTGCAACTTTTGAGGAATGAAAAGAAAACTCATATTTTGAATGAAAACAGTGTTTGGATGTGATAACAAGCTGTTTTATCATGTTTGTAATGTTACACATCCATTTCCTAACAAGTAGGTAAGGCTTGCATTAAGGCGTTCAAAACAGCGTTTGCTGGCGTTGTAAGAGCTCTAAACAGTGTTTCTGAGCATAACTTGTGGCAAAAGTGCAACTTTTGAAGAATGAACTGAAAACTCATATTTTGTTCCAAAACAGTGTTTGGATGTGATAACAAGCTGTTTTATCATGTTTGTAATGTTCCACATGCATTTCCTAACAAGTAGGTAAGGCTTGCATTAAGGCGTTCAAAACAGCGTTTGCTGGCGTTGTAAGAGCTCTAAACAGTGTTTCTGAGCATAACTTGTGGCAAAAGTGCAACTTTTGAAGAATGAAAAGAAAACTCATATTTTGAATGAAAACAGTGTTTGGATGTGATAACAAGCTGTTTTATCATGTTTGTAATGTTACACATCCATTTTCTAACAAGTAGTAAGTCTTGCATTAAGGCGTTCAAAACAGCGTTTGCTGGCGCTGTAAGCGCTCTAAACAGTGTTTCTGAGCATAACTTGGAGCAAAAGTGCAACTTTTCAAGAATGAAAAGAAAACTCATATTTTGAATGAAAACAGTGTTTGGATGTGAAAACAAGCTGTTTTATCATGTTTGTAATGTTACACATCCATTTCCTAACAAGTAGGTAAGGCTTGCATTAAGGCGTTCAAAACAGCGTTTGCTGGCGCTGTAAGAGCTCTAAACAGTGTTTCTGAGCATAACTTGGAGCAAAAGTGCAACTTTTGAAGAATGAACTGAAAACTCATATTTTGTTCTAAAACAGTGTTTGGATGTGATAACAAGCTGTTTTATCATGTTTGTAATGTTACACATGCATTTCCAAACAAGTAGTAAGTCTTGTATTAAGGCGTTCAAAACAGCGTTTGCAGGCGCTGTAAGCGCTCTAAACAGTGTTTCTGAGCATAACTTGTGGCAAAAGTGCAACTTTTGAGGAATGAAAAGAAAACTCATATTTTGAATGAAAACAGTGTTTGGATGTGATAACAAGCTGTTTTATCATGTTTGTAATGTTACACATCCATTTCCTAACAAGTAGGTAAGGCTTGCATTAAGGCGTTCAAAACAGCGTTTGCTGGCGTTGTAAGAGCTCTAAACAGTGTTTCTGAGCATAACTTGTGGCAAAAGTGCAACTTTTGAAGAATGAACTGAAAACTCATATTTTGTTCCAAAACAGTGTTTGGATGTGATAACAAGCTGTTTTATCATGTTTGTAATGTTCCACATGCATTTCCTAACAAGTAGGTAAGGCTTGCATTAAGGCGTTCAAAACAGCGTTTGCTGGCGTTGTAAGAGCTCTAAACAGTGTTTCTGAGCATAACTTGTGGCAAAAGTGCAACTTTTGAAGAATGAAAAGAAACTCATATTTTGAATGAAAACAGTGTTTGGATGTGATAACAAGCTGTTTTATCATGTTTGTAATGTTACACATCCATTTTCTAACAAGTAGTAAGTCTTGCATTAAGGCGTTCAAAACAGCGTTTGCTGGCGCTGTAAGCGCTCTAAACAGTGTTTCTGAGCATAACTTGGAGCAAAAGTGCAACTTTTCAAGAATGAAAAGAAAACTCATATTTTGAATGAAAACAGTGTTTGGATGTGAAAACAAGCTGTTTTATCATGTTTGTAATGTTACACATCCATTTCCTAACAAGTAGGTAAGGCTTGCATTAAGGCGTTCAAAACAGCGTTTGCTGGCGTTGTAAGAGCTCTAAACAGTGTTTCTGAGCATAACTTGTGGCAAAAGTGCAACTTTTGAAGAATGAACTGAAAACTCATATTTTGTTCCAAAACAGTGTTTGGATGTGATAACAAGCTGTTTTATCATGTTTGTAATGTTCCACATGCATTTCCTAACAAGTAGGTAAGGCTTGCATTAAGGCGTTCAAAACAGCGTTTGCTGGCGTTGTAAGAGCTCTAAACAGTGTTTCTGAGCATAACTTGTGGCAAAAGTGCAACTTTTGAAGAATGAAAAGAAAACTCATATTTTGAATGAAAACAGTGTTTGGATGTGATAACAAGCTGTTTTATCATGTTTGTAATGTTACACATCCATTTTCTAACAAGTAGTAAGTCTTGCATTAAGGCGTTCAAAACAGCGTTTGCTGGCGCTGTAAGCGCTCTAAACAGTGTTTCTGAGCATAACTTGGAGCAAAAGTGCAACTTTTGAAGAATGAACTGAAACTCATATTTTGTTCCAAAACAGTGTTTAGATGTGATAACAAGCTGTTTTATCATGTTTGTAATGTTACACATGCATTTCCTAACAAGTAGTAAGGCTTGCATTAAGGCGTTCAAAACAGCGTTTGCTGGCGTTGTAAGAGCTCTAAACAGTGTTTCTGAGCATAACTTGTGGCAAAAGTGCAACTTTTGAAGAATGAACTGAAAACTCATATTTTGTTCTAAAACAGTGTTTGGATGTGATAACAAGCTGTTTTATCATGTTTGTAATGTTACACATCCATTTTCTAACAAGTAGTAAGTCTTGCATTAAGGCGTTCAAAACAGCGTTTGCTGGCGCTGTAAGCGCTCTAAACAGTGTTTCTGAGCATAACTTGTGGCAAAAGTGCAACTTTTGAAGAATGAACTGAAAACTCATATTTTGTTCTAAAACAGTGTTTGGATGTGATAACAAGCTGTTTTATCATGTTTGTAATGTTACACATGCATTTTCTAACAAAGTAGTAAGTCTTGCATTAAGGCGTTCAAAACAGCGTTTGCTGGCGCTGTAAGCGCTCTAAACAGTGTTTCTGAGCATAACTTGGAGCAAAAGTGCAACTTTTGAAGAATGAACTGAAAACTCATATTTTGTTCTAAAACAGTGTTTGGATGTGATAACAAGCTGTTTTATCATGTTTGTAATGTTACACATGCATTTCCTAACAAGTAGGTAAGGCTTGTATTAAGGCGTTCAAAACAGCGTTTGCTGGCGCTGTAAGCGCTCTAAACAGTGTTTCTGAGCATAACTTGGAGCAAAAGTGCAACTTTTGAAGAATGAACTGAAAACTCATATTTTGTTCTAAAACAGTGTTTGGATGTGATAACAAGCTGTTTTATCATGTTTGTAATGTTACACATGCATTTCCTAACAAGTAGGTAAGGCTTGTATTAAGGCGTTCAAAACAGCGTTTGCTGGCGCTGTAAGCGCTCTAAACAGTGTTTCTGAGCATAACTTGTGGCAAAAGTGCAACTTTTGTGGAATGAAAAGAAAACTCATATTTTGAATGAAAACAGTGTTTGGATGTGATAACAAGCTGTTTTATCATGTTTGTAATGTTACACATGCATTTCCAAACAAGTAGTAAGTCTTGTATTAAGGCGTTCAAAACAGCGTTTGCTGGCGCTGTAAGCGCTCTAAACAGTGTTTCTGAGCATAACTTGGAGCAAAAGTGCAACTTTTGAAGAATGAACTGAAAACTCATATTTTGTTCTAAAACAGTGTTTGGATGTGATAACAAGCTGTTTTATCATGTTTGTAATGTTCCACATGCATTTCCTAACAAGTAGGTAAGGCTTGCATTAAGGCGTTCAAAACAGCGTTTGCTGGCGTTGTAAGAGCTCTAAACAGTGTTTCTGAGCATAACTTGTGGCAAAAGTGCAACTTTTGAAGAATGAAAAGAAAACTCATATTTTGAATGAAAAACAGTGTTTGGATGTGATAACAAGCTGTTTTATCATGTTTGTAATGTTACACATCCATTTTCTAACAAGTAGTAAGTCTTGCATTAAGGCGTTCAAAACAGCGTTTGCTGGCGCTGTAAGCGCTCTAAACAGTGTTTCTGAGCATAACTTGTGGCAAAAGTGCAACTTTTGAAGAATGAAAAGAAAACTCATATTTTGAATGAAAACAGTGTTTGGATGTGATAACAAGCTGTTTTATCATGTTTGTAATGTTACACATCCATTTTCTAACAAGTAGTAAGTCTTGCATTAAGGCGTTCAAAACAGCGTTTGCTGGCGCTGTAAGCGCTCTAAACAGTGTTTCTGAGCATAACTTGGAGCAAAAGTGCAACTTTTCAAGAATGAAAAGAAAACTCATATTTTGAATGAAAACAGTGTTTGGATGTGATAACAAGCTGTTTTATCATGTTTGTAATGTTACACATCCATTTCCTAACAAGTAGGTAAGGCTTGCATTAAGGCGTTCAAAACAGCGTTTGCTGGCGTTGTAAGAGCTCTAAACAGTGTTTCTGAGCATAACTTGTGGCAAAAGTGCAACTTTTGAAGATGAAAAGAAAACTCATATTTTGAATGAAAACAGTGTTTGGATGTGATAACAAGCTGTTTTATCATGTTTGTAATGTTACACATGCATTTCCTAACAAGTAGGTAAGGCTTGCATTAAGGCGTTCAAAACAGCGTTTGCTGGCGTTGTAAGAGCTCTAAACAGTGTTTCTGAGCATAACTTGTGGCAAAAGTGCAACTTTTGAAGAAATGAACTGAAAACTCATATTTTGTTCCAAAACAGTGTTTGGATGTGATAACAAGCTGTTTTATCATGTTTGTAATGTTACACATGCATTTCCTAACAAGTAGGTAAGGCTTGCATTAAGGCGTTCAAAACAGCGTTTGCTGGCGTTGTAAGAGCTCTAAACAGTGTTTCTGAGCATAACTTGTGGCAAAAGTGCAACTTTTGAAGAATGAACTGAAAACTCATATTTTGTTCCAAAACAGTGTTTGGATGTGATAACAAGCTGTTTTATCATGTTTGTAATGTTACACATGCATTTCCTAACGAGTAGTAAGGCTTGCATTAAGGCGTTCAAAACAGCGTTTGCTGGCGTTGTAAGAGCTCTAAACAGTGTTTCTGAGCATAACTTGTGGCAAAAGTGCAACTTTTGAAGAATGAAAAGAAACTCATATTTTGAATGAAAACAGTGTTTGGATGTGATAACAAGCTGTTTTATCATGTTTGTAATGTTACACATCCATTTTCTAACAAGTAGTAAGTCTTGCATTAAGGCGTTCAAAACAGCGTTTGCTGGCGCTGTAAGCGCTCTAAACAGTGTTTCTGAGCATAACTTGGAGCAAAAGTGCAACTTTTGAAGAATGAACTGAAAACTCATATTTTGTTCTAAAACAGTGTTTGGATGTGATAACAAGCTGTTTTATCATGTTTGTAATGTTACACATGCATTTCCTAACAAGTAGGTAAGGCTTGCATTAAGGCGTTCAAAACAGCGTTTGCTGGCGTTGTAAGAGCTCTAAACAGTGTTTCTGAGCATAACTTGGAGCAAAAGTGCAACTTTTGAAGAATGAACTGAAAACTCATATTTTGTTCTAAAACAGTGTTTGGATGTGATAACAAGCTGTTTTATCATGTTTGTAATGTTACACATGCATTTCCTAACAAGTAGGTAAGGCTTGCATTAAGGCGTTCAAAACAGCGTTTGCTGGCGTTGTAAGAGCTCTAAACAGTGTTTCTGAGCATAACTTGTGGCAAAAGTGCAACTTTTGAAGAATGAAAAGAAAACTCATATTTTGAATGAAAACAGTGTTTGGATGTGATAACAAGCTGTTTTATCATGTTTGTAATGTTCCACATGCATTTCCTAACAAGTAGGTAAGGCTTGCATTAAGGCGTTCAAAACAGCGTTTGCTGGCGTTGTAAGAGCTCTAAACAGTGTTTCTGAGCATAACTTGTGGCAAAAGTGCAACTTCTGAAGAATGAAAAGAAAACTCATATTTTGAATGAAAACAGTGTTTGGATGTGATAACAAGCTGTTTTATCATGTTTGTAATGTTACACATCCATTTTCTAACAAGTAGTAAGTCTTGCATTAAGGCGTTCAAAACAGCGTTTGCTGGCGCTGTAAGCGCTCTAAACAGTGTTTCTGAGCATAACTTGGAGCAAAAGTGCAACTTTTCAAGAATGAAAAGAAAACTCATATTTTGAATGAAAACAGTGTTTGGATGTGAAAACAAGCTGTTTTATCATGTTTGTAATGTTACACATCCATTTCCTAACAAGTAGGTAAGGCTTGCATTAAGGCGTTCAAAACAGCGTTTGCTGGCGTTGTAAGAGCTCTAAACAGTGTTTCTGAGCATAACTTGTGGCAAAAGTGCAACTTTTGAAGAATGAACTGAAAACTCATATTTTGTTCCAAAACAGTGTTTGGATGTGATAACAAGCTGTTTTATCATGTTTGTAATGTTCCACATGCATTTCCTAACAAGTAGGTAAGGCTTGCATTAAGGCGTTCAAAACAGCGTTTGCTGGCGTTGTAAGAGCTCTAAACAGTGTTTCTGAGCATAACTTGTGGCAAAAGTGCAACTTTTGAAGCAATGAAAAGAAAACTCATATTTTGAATGAAAACAGTGTTTGGATGTGATAACAAGCTGTTTTATCATGTTTGTAATGTTACACATCCATTTTCTAACAAGTAGTAAGTCTTGCATTAAGGCGTTCAAAACAGCGTTTGCTGGCGCTGTAAGCGCTCTAAACAGTGTTTCTGAGCATAACTTGGAGCAAAAGTGCAACTTTTCAAGAATGAAAAGAAACTCATATTTTGAATGAAAACAGTGTTTGGATGTGATAACAAGCTGTTTTATCATGTTTGTAATGTTACACATCCATTTTTCTAACAAGTAGTAAGTCTTGCATTAAGGCGTTCAAAACAGCGTTTGCTGGCGCTGTAAGCGCTCTAAACAGTGTTTCTGAGCATAACTTGTGGCAAAAGTGCAACTTTTGTGGAATGAAAAGAAAACTCATATTTTGAATGAAAACAGTGTTTGGATGTGATAACAAGCTGTTTTATCATGTTTGTAATGTTACACATGCATTTCCAAACAAGTAGTAAGTCTTGTATTAAGGCGTTCAAAACAGCGTTTGCTGGCGCTGTAAGCGCTCTAAACAGTGTTTCTGAGCATAACTTGGAGCAAAAGTGCAACTTTTGAAGAATGAACTGAAAACTCATATTTTGTTCTAAAACAGTGTTTGGATGTGATAACAAGCTGTTTTATCATGTTTGTAATGTTCCACATGCATTTCCTAACAAGTAGGTAAGGCTTGCATTAAGGCGTTCAAAACAGCGTTTGCTGGCGTTGTAAGAGCTCTAAACAGTGTTTCTGAGCATAACTTGTGGCAAAAGTGCAACTTTTGAAGAATGAAAAGAAAACTCATATTTTGAATGAAAACAGTGTTTGGATGTGATAACAAGCTGTTTTATCATGTTTGTAATGTTACACATCCATTTTCTAACAAGTAGTAAGTCTTGCATTAAGGCGTTCAAAACAGCGTTTGCTGGCGCTGTAAGCGCTCTAAACAGTGTTTCTGAGCATAACTTGGAGCAAAAGTGCAACTTCTCAAGAATGAAAAGAAAACTCATATTTTGAATGAAAACAGTGTTTGGATGTGATAACAAGCTGTTTTATCATGTTTGTAATGTTCCACATGCATTTCCTAACAAGTAGGTAAGGCTTGCATTAAGGCGTTCAAAACAGCGTTTGCTGGCGTTGTAAGAGCTCTAAACAGTGTTTCTGAGCATAACTTGTGGCAAAAGTGCAACTTTTGAAGAATGAACTGAAAACTCATATTTTGTTCCAAAACAGTGTTTGGATGTGATAAGCTGTTTTATCATGTTTGTAATGTTCCACATGCATTTCCTAACAAGTAGGTAAGGCTTGCATTAAGGCGTTCAAAACAGCGTTTGCTGGCGTTGTAAGAGCTCTAAACAGTGTTTCTGAGCATAACTTGTGGCAAAAGTGCAACTTTTGAAGAATGAAAAGAAAACTCATATTTTGAATGAAAACAGTGTTTGGATGTGATAACAAGCTGTTTTATCATGTTTGTAATGTTACACATCCATTTTCTAACAAGTAGTAAGTCTTGCATTAAGGCGTTCAAAACAGCGTTTGCTGGCGCTGTAAGCGCTCTAAACAGTGTTTCTGAGCATAACTTGGAGCAAAAGTGCAACTTTTCAAGAATGAAAAGAAAACTCATATTTTGAATGAAAACAGTGTTTGGATGTGATAACAAGCTGTTTTATCATGTTTGTAATGTTCCACATGCATTTCCTAACAAGTAGGTAAGGCTTGCATTAAGGCGTTCAAAACAGCGTTTGCTGGCGTTGTAAGAGCTCTAAACAGTGTTTCTGAGCATAACTTGTGGCAAAAGTGCAACTTTTGAAGAATGAAAAGAAAACTCATATTTTGAATGAAAACAGTGTTTGGATGTGATAACAAGCTGTTTTATCATGTTTGTAATGTTACACATGCATTTCCAAACAAGTAGTAAGTCTTGTATTAAGGCGTTCAAAACAGCGTTTGCTGGCGCTGTACGCGCTCTAAACAGTGTTTCTGAGCATAACTTGGAGCAAAAGTGCAACTTTTGAAGAATGAACTGAAAACTCATATTTTGTTCTAAAACAGTGTTTGGATGTGATAACAAGCTGTTTTATCATGTTTGTAATGTTCCACATGCATTTCCTAACAAGTAGGTAAGGCTTGCATTAAGGCGTTCAAAACAGCGTTTGCTGGCGTTGTAAGAGCTCTAAACAGTGTTTCTGAGCATAACTTGTGGCAAAAGTGCAACTTTTGAAGAATGAAAAGAAAACTCATATTTTGAATGAAAACAGTGTTTGGATGTGATAACAAGCTGTTTTATCATGTTTGTAATGTTACACATCCATTTTCTAACAAGTAGTAAGTCTTGCATTAAGGCGTTCAAAACAGCGTTTGCTGGCGCTGTAAGCGCTCTAAACAGTGTTTCTGAGCATAACTTGGAGCAAAAGTGCAACTTCTCAAGAATGAAAAGAAAACTCATATTTTGAATGAAAACAGTGTTTGGATGTGATAACAAGCTGTTTTATCATGTTTGTAATGTTCCACATGCATTTCCTAACAAGTAGGTAAGGCTTGCATTAAGGGCGTTCAAAACAGCGTTTGCTGGCGTTGTAAGAGCTCTAAACAGTGTTTCTGAGCATAACTTGTGGCAAAAGTGCAACTTTTGAAGAATGAAAAGAAAACTCATATTTTGAATGAAACAGTGTTTGGATGTGATAACAAGCTGTTTATCATGTTTGTAATGTTACACATCCATTTTCTAACAAGTAGTAAGTCTTGCATTAAGGCGTTCAAAACAGCGTTTGCTGGTGCTGTAAGCGCTCTAAACAGTGTTTCTGAGCATAACTTGGAGCAAAAGTGCAACTTTTCAAGAATGAAAAGAAAACTCATATTTTGAATGAAAACAGTGTTTGGATGTGAAAACAAGCTGTTTTATCATGTTTGTAATGTTACACATCCATTTTCTAACAAGTAGTAAGTCTTGCATTAAGGCGTTCAAAACAGCGTTTGCTGGCGCTGTAAGCGCTCTAAACAGTGTTTCTGAGCATAACTTGGAGCAAAAGTGCAACTTTTCAAGAATGAAAAGAAAACTCATATTTTGAATGAAAACAGTGTTTGGATGTGATAACAAGCTGTTTTATCATGTTTGTAATGTTACACATCCATTTTCTAACAAGTAGTAAGTCTTGCATTAAGGCGTTCAAAACAGCGTTTGCTGGCGCTGTAAGCGCTCTAAACAGTGTTTCTGAGCATAACTTGGAGCAAAAGTGCAACTTTTGAAGAATGAACTGAAAACTCATATTTTGTTCTAAAACAGTGTTTGGATGTGATAACAAGCTGTTTTATCATGTTTGTAATGTTACACATGCATTTCCTAACAAGTAGGTAAGGCTTGCATTAAGGCGTTCAAAACAGCGTTTGCTGGCGTTGTAAGAGCTCTAAACAGTGTTTCTGAGCATAACTTGGAGCAAAAGTGCAACTTTTGAAGAATGAACTGAAAACTCATATTTTGTTCTAAAACAGTGTTTGGATGTGATAACAAGCTGTTTTATCATGTTTGTAAGTTACACATGCATTTCCTAACAAGTATGTAAGGCTTGCATTAAGGCGTTCAAAACAGCGTTTGCTGGCGTTGTAAGAGCTCTAAACAGTGTTTCTGAGCATAACTTGTGGCAAAAGTGCAACTTTTGAAGAATGAACTGAAAACTCATATTTTGAATGAAAACAGTGTTTGGATGTGATAACAAGCTGTTTTATCATGTTTGTAATGTTACACATGCATTTCCTAACGAGTAGTAAGGCTTGCATTAAGCGTTCAAAACAGCGTTTGCTGGCGTTGTAAGAGCTCTAAACAGTGTTTCTGAGCATAACTTGTGGCAAAAGTGCAACTTTTGAAGAATGAAAAGAAAACTCATATTTTTGAATGAAAACAGTGTTTGGATGTGATAACAAGCTGTTTTATCATGTTTGTAATGTTACACATCCATTTTCTAACAAGTAGTAAGTCTTGCATTAAGGCGTTCAAACAGCGTTTGCTGGCGCTGTAAGCGCTTTAAACATTGTTTCTGAGCATAACTTGGAGCAAAAGTGCAACTTTTGAAGAATGAACTGAAAACTCATATTTTGTTCTAAAACAGTGTTTGGATGTGATAACAAGCTGTTTTATCATGTTTGTAATGTTACACATGCATTTCCAAACAAGTAGTAAGTCTTGTATTAAGGCGTCAAAACAGCGTTTGCAGGCGCTGTAAGCGCTCTAAACAGTGTTTCTGAGCATAACTTGTGGCAAAAGTGCAACTTTTGAAGAATGAAAAGAAAACTCATATTTTGAATGAAAACAGTGTTTGGATGTGATAACAAGCTGTTTTATCATGTTTGTAATGTTACACATCCATTTCCTAACAAGTAGGTAAGGCTTGCATTAAGGCGTTCAAAACAGCGTTTGCTGGCGTTGTAAGAGCTCTAAACAGTGTTTCTGAGCATAACTTGTGGCAAAAGTGCAACTTTTGAAGAATGAACTGAAAACTCATATTTTGTTCCAAAACAGTGTTTGGATGTGATAACAAGCTGTTTTATCATGTTTGTAATGTTACACATCCATTTTCTAACAAGTAGTAAGTCTTGCATTAAGGCGTTCAAAACAGCGTTTGCTGGCGCTGTAAGCGCTCTAAACAGTGTTTCTGAGCATAACTGGAGCAAAAGTGCAACTTTTGAAGAATGAACTGAAAACTCATATTTTGTTCCAAAACAGTGTTTGGATGTGATAACAAGCTGTTTTATCATGTTTGTAATGTTACACATCCATTTTCTAACAAGTAGTAAGTCTTGCATTAAGGCGTTCAAAACAGCGTTTGCTGGCGCTGTAAGCGCTCTAAACAGTGTTTCTGAGCATAACTTGGAGCAAAAGTGCAACTTTTGAAGAATGAACTGAAAACTCATATTTTGTTCTAAAACAGTGTTTGGATGTGATAACAAGCTGTTTTATCATGTTTGTAATGTTACACATGCATTTCCTAACAAGTATGTAAGGCTTGCATTAAGGCGTCAAAACAGCGTTTGCTGGCGTTGTAAGAGCTCTAAACAGTGTTTCTGAGCATAACTTGTGGCAAAAGTGCAACTTTTGAAGAATGAACTGAAAACTCATATTTTGAATGAAAACAGTGTTTGGATGTGATAACAAGCTGTTTTATCATGTTTGTAATGTTACACATGCATTTCCTAACGAGTAGTAAGGCTTGCATTAAGGCGTTCAAAACAGCGTTTGCTGGCGTTGTAAGAGCTCTAAACAGTGTTTCTGAGCATAACTTGTGGCAAAAGTGCAACTTTTGAAGAATGAAAAGAAAACTCATATTTTGAATGAAAACAGTGTTTGGATGTGATAACAAGCTGTTTTATCATGTTTGTAACGTTACACATCAATTTTCTAACAAGTAGTAAGTCTTGCATTAAGGTGTTCAAAACAGCGTTTGCTGGCGCTGTAAGCGCTTTAAACAGTGTTTCTGAGCATAACTTGGAGCAAAAGTGCAACTTTTGAAGAATGAACTGAAAACTCATATTTTGTTCTAAAACAGTGTTTGGATGTGATAACAAGCTGTTTTATCATGTTTGTAATGTTACACATGCATTTCCAAACAAGTAGTAAGTCTTGTATTAAGGCGTTCAAAACAGCGTTTGCTGGCGTTGTAAGAGCTCTAAACAGTGTTTCTGAGCATAACTTGTGGCAAAAGTGCAACTTTTGAAGAATGAAAAGAAAACTCATATTTTGAATGAAAACAGTGTTTGGATGTGATAAGCTGTTTTATCATGTTGGTTAATGTTACACATCCATTTTCTAACAAGTAGTAAGTCTTGCATTAAGGCGTTCAAACCAGCGTTTGCTGGCGCTGTAAGCGCTTTAAACAGTGGTTTCTGAGCATAACTTGGAGCAAAAGTGCAACTTTTGAAGAATGAAACTGAAAACTCATATTTTGTTCTAAAACAGTGTTTGGATGTGATAACAAGCTGTTTTATCATGTTTGTAATGTTACACATCCATTTTCTAACAAGTAGTAAGTCTTGCATTAAGGCGTTCAAAACAGCGTTTGCTGGCGCTGTAAGCGCTTTAAACAGTGTTTCTGAGCATAACTTGGAGCAAAAGTGCAACTTTTCAAGAATGAAAAGAAAACTCATATTTTGAATGAAAACAGTGTTTGGATGTGATAACAAGCTGTTTTATCATGTTTGTAATGTTACACATCCATTTCCTAACAAGTAGGTAAGGCTTGCATTAAGGCGTTCAAAACAGCGTTTGCTGGCGTTGTAAGAGCTCTAAACAGTGTTTCTGAGCATAACTTGTGGCAAAAGTGCAACTTTTGAAGAATGAACTGAAAACTCATATTTTGTTCCAAAACAGTGTTTGGATGTGATAACAAGCTGTTTTATCATGTTTGTAATGTTCCACATGCATTTCCTAACAAGTAGGTAAGGCTTGCATTAAGGCGTTCAAAACAGCGTTTGCTGGCGTTGTAAGAGCTCTAAACAGTGTTTCTGAGCATAACTTGTGGCAAAAGTGCAACTTTTGAAGAATGAAAAGAAAACTCATATTTTGAATGAAAACAGTGTTTGGATGTGATAACAAGCTGTTTTATCATGTTTGTAATGTTACACATCCATTTTCTAACAAGTAGTAAGTCTTGCATTAAGGCGTTCAAAACAGCGTTTGCTGGTGCTGTAAGCGCTCTAAACAGTGTTTCTGAGCATAACTTGGAGCAAAAGTGCAACTTTTCAAGAATGAAAAGAAAACTCATATTTTGAATGAAAACAGTGTTTGGATGTGAAAACAAGCTGTTTTATCATGTTTGTAATGTTACACATCCATTTTCTAACAAGTAGTAAGTCTTGCATTAAGGCGTTCAAAACAGCGTTTGCTGGCGCTGTAAGCGCTCTAAACAGTGTTTCTGAGCATAACTTGGAGCAAAAGTGCAACTTTTCAAGAATGAAAAGAAAACTCATATTTTGAATGAAAACAGTGTTTGGATGTGATAACAAGCTGTTTTATCATGTTTGTAATGTTACACATCCATTTTCTAACAAGTAGTAAGTCTTGCATTAAGGCGTTCAAAACAGCGTTTGCTGGCGCTGTAAGCGCTCTAAACAGTGTTTCTGAGCATAACTTGGAGCAAAAGTGCAACTTTTGAAGAATGAACTGAAAACTCATATTTTGTTCTAAAACAGTGTTTGGATGTGATAACAAGCTGTTTTATCATGTTTGTAATGTTACACATGCATTTCCTAACAAGTAGGTAAGGCTTGCATTAAGGCGTTCAAAACAGCGTTTGCTGGCGTTGTAAGAGCTCTAAACAGTGTTTCTGAGCATAACTTGGAGCAAAAGTGCAACTTTTGAAGAATGAACTGAAAACTCATATTTTGTTCTAAAACAGTGTTTGGATGTGATAACAAGCTGTTTTATCATGTTTGTAATGTTACACATGCATTTCCTAACAAGTATGTAAGGCTTGCATTAAGGCGTTCAAAACAGCGTTTGCTGGCGTTGTAAGAGCTCTAAACAGTGTTTCTGAGCATAACTTGTGGCAAAAGTGCAACTTTTGAAGAATGAACTGAAAACTCATATTTTGAATGAAAACAGTGTTTGGATGTGATAACAAGCTGTTTTATCATGTTTGTAATGTTACACATGCATTTCCTAACGAGTAGTAAGGCTTGCATTAAGGCGTTCAAAACAGCGTTTGCTGGCGTTGTAAGAGCTCTAAACAGTGTTTCTGAGCATAACTTGTGGCAAAAGTGCAACTTTTGAAGAATGAAAAGAAAACTCATATTTTGAATGAAAACAGTGTTTGGATGTGATAACAAGCTGTTTTATCATGTTTGTAATGTTACACATGCATTTCCTAACGAGTAGTAAGGCTTGCATTAAGGCGTTCAAAACAGCGTTTGCTGGCGTTGTAAGAGCTCTAAACAGTGTTTCTGAGCATAACTTGTGGCAAAAGTGCAACTTTTGAAGAATGAAAAGAAAACTCATATTTTGAATGAAAACAGTGTTTGGATGTGATAACAAGCTGTTTTATCATGTTTGTAATGTTACACATCCATTTTCTAACAAGTAGTAAGTCTTGCATTAAGGTGTTCAAAACAGCGTTTGCTGGCGCTGTAAGCGCTTTAAACAGTGTTTCTGAGCATAACTTGGAGCAAAAGTGCAACTTTTGAAGAATGAACTGAAAACTCATATTTTGTTCTAAAACAGTGTTTGGATGTGATAACAAGCTGTTTTATCATGTTTGTAATGTTACACATGCATTTCCAAACAAGTAGTAATTCTTGTATTAAGGTGTTCAAAACAGCGTTTGCTGGCGTTGTAAGAGCTCTAAACAGTGTTTCTGAGCATAACTTGTGGCAAAAGTGCAACTTTTGAAGAATGAAAAGAAAACTCATATTTTGAATGAAAACAGTGTTTGGATGTGATAACAAGCTGTTTTATCATGTTTGTAATGTTACACATCCATTTTCTAACAAGTAGTAAGTCTTGCATTAAGGCGTTCAAAACAGCGTTTGCTGGCGCTGTAAGCGCTTTAAACAGTGTTTCTGAGCATAACTTGGAGCAAAAGTGCAACTTTTGAAGAATGAACTGAAAACTCATATTTTGTTCTAAAACAGTGTTTGGATGTGATAACAAGCTGTTTTATCATGTTTGTAATGTTACACATGCATTTCCTAACAAGTAGGTAAGGCTTGCATTAAGGCGTTCAAAACAGCGTTTGCTGGCGTTGTAAGAGCTCTAAACAGTGTTTCTGAGCATAACTTGTGGCAAAAGTGCAACTTTTGAAGAATGAAAAGAAAACTCATATTTTGAATGAAAACAGTGTTTGGATGTGATAACAAGCTGTTTTATCATGTTTGTAATGTTACACATCCATTTTCTAACAAGTAGTAAGTCTTGCATTAAGGCGTTCAAAACAGCGTTTGCTGGCGCTGTAAGCGCTCTAAACAGTGTTTCTGAGCATAACTTGGAGCAAAAGTGCAACTTTTCAAGAATGAAAAGAAAACTCATATTTTGAATGAAAACAGTGTTTGGATGTGATAACAAGCTGTTTTATCATGTTTGTAATGTTACACATCCATTTCCTAACAAGTAGGTAAGGCTTGCATTAAGGCGTTCAAAACAGCGTTTGCTGGCGTTGTAAGAGCTCTAAACAGTGTTTCTGAGCATAACTTGTGGCAAAAGTGCAACTTTTGAAGAATGAACTGAAAAACTCATATTTTGTTCCAAAACAGTGTTTGGATGTGATAACAAGCTGTTTTATCATGTTTGTAATGTTCCACATGCATTTCCTAACAAGTAGGTAAGGCTTGCATTAAGGCGTTCAAAACAGCGTTTGCTGGCGTTGTAAGAGCTCTAAACAGTGTTTCTGAGCATAACTTGTGGCAAAAGTGCAACTTTTGAAGAATGAAAAGAAAACTCATATTTGAATGAAAACAGTGTTTGGATGTGATAAGCTGTTTTATCATGTTTGTAATGTTACACATCCATTTTCTAACAAGTAGTAAGTCTTGCATTAAGGCGTTCAAAACAGCGTTTGCTGGTGCTGTAAGCGCTCTAAACAGTGTTTCTGAGCATAACTTGGAGCAAAAGTGCAACTTTTCAAGAATGAAAAGAAAACTCATATTTTGAATGAAAACAGTGTTTGGATGTGAAAACAAGCTGTTTTATCATGTTTGTAATGTTACACATCCATTTTCTAACAAGTAGTAAGTCTTGCATTAAGGCGTTCAAAACAGCGTTTGCTGGCGCTGTAAGCGCTCTAAACAGTGTTTCTGAGCATAACTTGGAGCAAAAGTGCAACTTTTCAAGAATGAAAAGAAAACTCATATTTTGAATGAAAACAGTGTTTGGATGTGATAACAAGCTGTTTTATCATGTTTGTAATGTTACACATCCATTTTCTAACAAGTAGTAAGTCTTGCATTAAGGCGTTCAAAACAGCGTTTGCTGGCGCTGTAAGCGCTCTAAACAGTGTTTCTGAGCATAACTTGGAGCAAAAGTGCAACTTTTGAAGAATGAACTGAAAACTCATATTTTGTTCTAAAACAGTGTTTGGATGTGATAACAAGCTGTTTTATCATGTTTGTAATGTTACACATGCATTTCCTAACAAGTAGGTAAGGCTTGCATTAAGGCGTTCAAAACAGCGTTTGCTGGCGTTGTAAGAGCTCTAAACAGTGTTTCTGAGCATAACTTGGAGCAAAAGTGCAACTTTTGAAGAATGAACTGAA
This sequence comes from Brachyhypopomus gauderio, assembly GCF_052324685.1. Taxonomy (NCBI): domain Eukaryota; kingdom Metazoa; phylum Chordata; class Actinopteri; order Gymnotiformes; family Hypopomidae; genus Brachyhypopomus; species Brachyhypopomus gauderio. The sequence goes on along the minus strand of NW_027507353.1, from coordinate 17,123 downwards.
AACTCATATTTTGTTCTAAAACAGTGTTTGGATGTGATAACAAGCTGTTTTATCATGTTTGTAATGTTACACATGCATTTCCTAACAAGTATGTAAGGCTTGCATTAAGGCGTTCAAAACAGCGTTTGCTGGCGTTGTAAGAGCTCTAAACAGTGTTTCTGAGCATAACTTGTGGCAAAAGTGCAACTTTTGAAGAATGAACTGAAAACTCATATTTTGAATGAAAACAGTGTTTGGATGTGATAACAAGCTGTTTTATCATGTTTGTAATGTTACACATGCATTTCCTAACGAGTAGTAAGGCTTGCATTAAGGCGTTCAAAACAGCGTTTGCTGGCGTTGTAAGAGCTCTAAACAGTGTTTCTGAGCATAACTTGTGGCAAAAGTGCAACTTTTGAAGAATGAAAAGAAAACTCATATTTTGAATGAAAACAGTGTTTGGATGTGATAACAAGCTGTTTTATCATGTTTGTAATGTTACACATCCATTTTCTAACAAGTAGTAAGTCTTGCATTAAGGTGTTCAAAACAGCGTTTGCTGGCGCTGTAAGCGCTTTAAACAGTGTTTCTGAGCATAACTTGGAGCAAAAGTGCAACTTTTGAAGAATGAACTGAAAACTCATATTTTGTTCTAAAACAGTGTTTGGATGTGATAACAAGCTGTTTTATCATGTTTGTAATGTTACACATGCATTTCCAAACAAGTAGTAAGTCTTGTATTAAGGCGTTCAAAACAGCGTTTGCTGGCGTTGTAAGAGCTCTAAACAGTGTTTCTGAGCATAACTTGTGGCAAAAGTGCAACTTTTGAAGAATGAAAAGAAAACTCATATTTTGAATGAAAACAGTGTTTGGATGTGATAACAAGCTGTTTTATCATGTTTGTAATGTTACACATCCATTTTCTAACAAGTAGTAAGTCTTGCATTAAGGCGTTCAAAACAGCGTTTGCTGGCGCTGTAAGCGCTTTAAACAGTGTTTCTGAGCATAACTTGGAGCAAAAGTGCAACTTTTGAAGAATGAACTGAAAACTCATATTTTGTTCTAAAACAGTGTTTGGATGTGATAACAAGCTGTTTTATCATGTTTGTAATGTTCCACATGCATTTCCTAACAAGTAGGTAAGGCTTGCATTAAGGCGTTCAAAACAGCGTTTGCTGGCGTTGTAAGAGCTCTAAACAGTGTTTCTGAGCATAACTTGTGGCAAAAGTGCAACTTTTGAAGAATGAAAAGAAAACTCATATTTTGAATGAAAACAGTGTTTGGATGTGATAACAAGCTGTTTTATCATGTTTGTAATGTTACACATCCATTTCCTAACAAGTAGGTAAGGCTTGCATTAAGGCGTTCAAAACAGCGTTTGCTGGCGTTGTAAGAGCTCTAAACAGTGTTTCTGAGCATAACTTGTGGCAAAAGTGCAACTTTTGAAGAATGAACTGAAAACTCATATTTTGTTCCAAAACAGTGTTTGGATGTGATAACAAGCTGTTTTATCATGTTTGTAATGTTCCACATGCATTTCCTAACAAGTAGGTAAGGCTTGCATTAAGGCGTTCAAAACAGCGTTTGCTGGCGTTGTAAGAGCTCTAAACAGTGTTTCTGAGCATAACTTGTGGCAAAAGTGCAACTTTTGAAGAATGAAAAGAAAACTCATATTTTGAATGAAAACAGTGTTTGGATGTGATAACAAGCTGTTTTATCATGTTTGTAATGTTACACATCCATTTTCTAACAAGTAGTAAGTCTTGCATTAAGGCGTTCAAAACAGCGTTTGCTGGCGCTGTAAGCGCTTTTAAACAGTGTTTCTGAGCATAACTTGGAGCAAAGTGCAACTTTTGAAGAATGAACTGAAAACTCATATTTTGTTCTAAAACAGTGTTTGGATGTGATAACAAGCTGTTTTATCATGTTTGTAATGTTCCACATGCATTTCCTAACAAGTAGGTAAGGCTTGCATTAAGGCGTTCAAAACAGCGTTTGCTGGCGTTGTAAGAGCTCTAAACAGTGTTTCTGAGCATAACTTGTGGCAAAAGTGCAACTTTTAAAGAATGAAAAGAAAACTCATATTTTGAATGAAAACAGTGTTTGGATGTGATAACAAGCTGTTTTATCATGTTTGTAATGTTACACATCCATTTCCTAACAAGTAGGTAAGGCTTGCCATTAAGGCGTTCAAAACAGCGTTTGCTGGCGTTGTAAGAGCTCTAAACAGTGTTTCTGAGCATAACTTGTGGCAAAAGTGCAACTTTTGAAGAATGAACTGAAAACTCATATTTTGTTCCAAAACAGTGTTTGGATGTGATAACAAGCTGTTTTATCATGTTTGTAATGTTCCACATGCATTCCTAACAAGTAGGTAAGGCTTGCATTAAGGCGTTCAAAACAGCGTTTGCTGGCGTTGTAAGAGCTCTAAACAGTGTTTCTGAGCATAACTTGTGGCAAAAGTGCAACTTTTGAAGAATGAAAAGAAAACTCATATTTTGAATGAAAACAGTGTTTGGATGTGATAACAAGCTGTTTTATCATGTTTGTAATGTTACACATCCATTTTCTAACAAGTAGTAAGTCTTGCATTAAGCGTTCAAAACAGCGTTTGCTGGCGCTGTAAGCGCTCTAAACAGTGTTTCTGAGCATAACTTGGAGCAAAAGTGCAACTTTTCAAGAATGAAAGAAAACTCATATTTTGAATGAAAACAGTGTTTGGATGTGAAAACAAGCTGTTTTATCATGTTTGTAATGTTACACATCCATTTCCTAACAAGTAGGTAAGGCTTGCATTAAGGCGTTCAAAACAGCGTTTGCTGGCGTTGTAAGAGCTCTAAACAGTGTTTCTGAGCATAACTTGTGGCAAAAGTGCAACTTTTGAAGAATGAACTGAAAACTCATATTTTGTTCCAAAACAGTGTTTGGATGTGATAACAAGCTGTTTTATCATGTTTGTAATGTTACACATGCATTTCCTAACAAGTAGGTAAGGCTTGCATTAAGGCGTTCAAAACAGCGTTTGCTGGCGTTGTAAGAGCTCTAAACAGTGTTTCTGAGCATAACTTGTGGCAAAAGTGCAACTTTTGAAGAATGAACTGAAAACTCATATTTTGTTCCAAAACAGTGGTTTGGATGTGATAACAAGCTGTTTTATCATGTTGTAATGTTACACATGCATTTCCTAACGAGTAGTAAGGCTTGCATTAAGCAGTTCAAAACAGCGTTTGCTGGCGCTGTAAGCGCTCTAAACAGTGTTTCTGAGCATAACTTGGAGCAAAAGTGCAACTTTTGAAGAATGAACTGAAAACTCTTATTTGTTCTAAAACAGTGTTTGGATGTGATAACAAGCTGTTTTATCTGTTTGTAATGTTACACATGCATTTCCTAACAAGTAGGTAAGGCTTGCATTAAGGCGTTCAAACAGCGTTTGCTGGCGTTGTAAGAGCTCTAAACAGTGTTTCTGAGCATAACTTGGAGCAAAAGTGCAACTTTTGAAGAATGAACTGAAAACTCATATTTTGTTCTAAAACAGTGTTTGGATGTGATAACAAGCTGTTTTATCATGTTTGTAATGTTCACATGCATTTCCTAACAAGTAGGTAAGGCTTGCATTAAGGCATTCAAAACAGCGTTTGCTGGCGTTGTAAGAGCTCTAAACAGTGTTTCTGAGCATAACTTGTGGCAAAAGTGCAACTTTTGAAGAATGAAAAGAAAACTCATATTTTGAATGAAAACAGTGTTTGGATGTGATAACAAGCTGTTTTATCATGTTTGTAATGTTACACATCATTTTCTAACAAGTAGTAAGTCTTGCATTAAGGCGTTCAAAACAGCGTTTGCTGGCGCTGTAAGCGCTCTAAACAGTGTTTCTGAGCATAACTTGGAGCAAAAGTGCAACTTTTCAAGAATGAAAAGAAAACTCATATTTTGTTCTAAAACAGTGTTTGGATGTGATAACAAGCTGTTTTATCATGTTTGTAATGTTACACATGCATTTCCTAACAAGTAGGTAAGGCTTGCATTAAGGCGTTCAAAACAGCGTTTGCTGGCGTTGTAAGAGCTCTAAACAGTGTTTCTGAGCATAACTTGTGGCAAAAGTGCAACTTTTGAAAGAAGGAACTGAAAACTCATATTTTGCTCCAAAACAGTGTTTGGATGTGATAACAAGCTGTTTTATCATGTTTGTAATTGTTACACATGCATTTCTAACAAGTAGGTAAGGCTTGCATTAAGGCGTTCAAAACAGCGTTTGCTGGCGTTGTAAGAGCTCTAAACAGTGTTTCTGAGCGATAACTTGTGGCAAAAGTGCAACTTTTGAAGAATGAACTGAAAACTCATATTTTGTATCCAAAACAGTGTTTGGATGTGATAACAAGCTGTTTTTATCATGTTTGTAATGTTACACATGCATTTCCTAACAAGTAGGTAAGGCTTGCATTAAGGCGTTCAAAACAGCGTTTGCTGGCGTTGTAAGAGCTCTAAACAGTGTTTTCTGAGCATAACTTGGAGCAAAAGTGCAACTTTTGAAGAATGAACTGAAAACTCATATTTTGTTCTAAAAACAGTGTTTGGATGTGATAACAAGCTGTTTTATCATGTTTGTAATGTTACACATGCATTTCCTAACAAGTAGGTAAGGCTTGCATTAAGGCGTTCAAAACAGCGTTTGCTGGCGTTGTAAGAGCTCTAAACAGTGTTTCTGAGCATAACTTGTGGCAAAAGTGCAACTTTTGAAGAATGAAAAGAAAACTCATATTTTGAATGAAAACAGTGTTTGGATGTGATAACAAGCTGTTTTATCATGTTTGTAATGTTACACATCCATTTTCTAACAAGTAGTAAGTCTTGCATTAAGCGTTCAAAACAGCGTTTGCTGGCGCTGTAAGGCTCTAAACAGTGTTTCTGAGCATAACTTGGAGCAAAAGTGCAACTTTTCAAGAATGAAAGAAAACTCATATTTTGAATGAAAACAGTGTTTGGATGTGATAACAAGCTGTTTTATCATGTTTGTAATGTTACACATCCATTTCCTAACAAGTAGGTAAGGCTTGCATTAAGGCGTTCAAAACAGCGTTTGCTGGCGTTGTAAGAGCTCTAAACAGTGTTTCTGAGCATAACTTGTGGCAAAAGTGCAACTTTTGAAGAATGAAAAGAAAACTCATATTTTGAATGAAAACAGTGTTTGGATGTGATAACAAGCTGTTTTATCATGTTTGTAATGTTACACATCCATTTCTAACAAGTAAGGTAAGGCTTGCATTAAGGCGTTCAAAACAGCGTTTGCTGGCGTTGTAAGAGCTCTAAACAGTGTTTCTGAGCATAACTTGTGGCAAAAGTGCAACTTTGAAGAATGAAAAGAAAACTCATATTTTGAATGAAAACAGTGTTTGGATGTGATAACAAGCTGTTTTATCATGTTTGTAATGTTCCACATGCATTTCCTAACAAGTAGGTAAGGCTTGCATTAAGGCGTTCAAAACAGCGTTTGCTGCGTTGTAAGAGCTCTAAACAGTGTTTCTGAGCATAACTTGTGGCAAAAGTGCAACTTTTGAAGAATGAAAAGAAAACTCATATTTTGAATGAAAACAGTGTTTGGATGTGATAACAAGCTGTTTTATCATGTTTGTAATGTTACACATCCATTTCCTAACAAGTAGTAAGTCTTGCATTAAGGTGTTCAAAACAGCGTTTGCTGCGGCTTGTAAGCGCTTTAAACAGTGTTTCTGAGCATAACTTGGAGCAAAAGTGCAACTTTTGAAGAATGAACTGAAAACTATATTTTGTTCTAAAACAGTGTTTGGATGTGATAACAAGCTGTTTTATCATGTTTGTAATGTTACACATGCATTTCCAAACAAGTAGTAAGTCTTGTATTAAGGCGTTCAAAAAGCGTTTGCTGGCGTTGTAAGAGCTCTAAACAGTGTTCTGAGCATAACTTGTGGCAAAAGTGCAACTTTTGAAGAATGAAAAGAAAACTCATATTTTGAATGAAAAACAGTGTTTGGATGTGATAACAAGCTGTTTTATCATGTTTGTAATGTTACACATCCATTTTCTAACAAGTAGTAAGTCTTGCATTAAGGCGTTCAAAACAGCGTTTGCTGGCGCTGTAAGCGCTTTAAACAGTGTTTCTGAGCATAACTTGGAGCAAAAGTGCAACTTTTGAAGAATGAACTGAAACTCATATTTTGTTCTAAAACAGTGTTTGGATGTGATAACAAGCTGTTTTATCATGTTTGTAATGTTCCACATGCATTTCCTAACAAGTAGGTAAGGCTTGCATTAAGGGCTTCAAAACAGCGTTTGCTGGCGTTGTAAGAGCTCTAAACAGTGTTTCTGAGCATAACTTGTGGCAAAAGTGCAACTTTTGAAGAATGAAAAGAAAACTCATATTTGAATGAAAACAGTGTTTGGATGTGATAACAAGCTGTTTTATCATGTTTGTAATGTTACACATCCATTTCCTAACAAGTAGGTAAGGCTTGCATTAAGGCGTTCAAAACAGCGTTTGCTGGCGTTGTAAGAGCTCTAAACAGTGTTTCTGAGCATAACTTGTGGCAAAAGTGCAACTTTTGAAGAATGAACTGAAAACTCATATTTTGTTCAAAACAGTGTTTGGGATGTGATAACAAGCTGTTTTATCATGTTTGTAATGTTCCACATGCATTTCCTAACAAGTAGGTAAGGCTTGCATTAAGGCTTTCAAAACAGCGTTTGCTGGCGTTGTAAGAGCTCTAAACAGTGTTTCTGAGCATAACTTGTGGCAAAAGTGCAACTTTTGAAGATGAAAAGAAAACTCATATTTTGAATGAAAACAGTGTTTGATGTGATAACAAGCTGTTTTATCATGTTTGTAATGTTACACATCATTTTCTACAAGTAGTAAGTCTTGCATTAAGGCGTTCAAAACAGCGTTGCTGGCGCTGTAAGCGCTTTAAACAGTGTTTCTGAGCATAACTTGGAGCAAAAGTGCAACTTTTGAAGAATGAACTGAAAACTCATATTTTGTTCTAAAACAGTGTTTGGATGTGATAACAAGCTGTTTTATCATGTTTGTAATGTTCCACATGCATTTCTAACAAGTAGGTAAGGCTTGCATTAAGGCGTTCAAAACAGCGTTGCTGGCGTTGTAAGAGCTCTAAACAGTGTTTCTGAGCATAACTTGTGGCAAAAGTGCAACTTTTGAAGAATGAAAAGAAACTCATATTTGAATGAAAACAGTGTTTGGATGTAGATAACAAGCTGTTTTATCATGTTTGTAATGTTACACATCCATTTCCTAACAAGTAGGTAAGGCTTGCTTAAGGCGTTCAAAACAGCGTTTGCTGGCGTTGTAAGAGCTCTAAACAGTGTTTCTGAGCATAACTTGTGGCAAAAGTGCAACTTTTGAAGAATGAACTGAAAACTCATATTTTGTTCCAAAACAGTGTTTGGATGTGATAACAAGCTGTTTTATCATGTTTGTAATGTTCCACATGCATTTCCTAACTAGTAGGTAAGGCTTGCATTAAGGCGTTCAAAACAGCGTTTGCTGGCGTGTAAGAGCTCTAAACAGTGTTTCTGAGCATAACTTGTGGCAAAAGTGCAACTTTTGAAGAATGAACAGAAAAACTCATATTTGAATGAAACAGTGTTTGGATGTGATACAAGCTGTTTTATCATGTTTGTAATGTTACACATCCATTTCCTAACAAGTAGTAAGTCTTGCATTAAGGCGTTCAAAACAGCGTTTGCTGGCGCTGTAAGCGCTTTAAACAGTTTTTCTGAGCATAACTTGGAGCAAAAGTGCACTTTTGAAGGAATGAACTGAAAACTCATATTTTGTTCTAAAACAGTGTTTGGATGTGATAACAGACTGTTTTATCATGTTTGTAATGTTTCCACATGCATTTCCTAACAAGTAGGTAAGGCTTGCATTAAGGGCTTCGAAACAGCGTTTGCTGGCGTTGTAAGAGCTCTAAACAGTGTTTCTGAGCATAACTTGTGGCAAAAGTCGAACTTTTGAAGAAAGAACTGAAAACTCATATTTTGTTCCAAAACAGTGTTTGGATGTGATAACAACGGTTTTTAATCATGTTTGTATGTTCCACATGCATTTCCTAACAAGTAGGTAAGGCTTGCATTAAGGCGTCTCAAAACAGCGTTTGCTGGCGTTGTAAGAGCTCTAAACAGTGTTTTCTGAGCATAACTTGTGGCAAAAGTGCAACTTTTGAAGAATGAACTGAAACTCATATTTTGTTCCAAAACAGTGTTTGGATGTGATAACAAGCTGTTTTTATCATGTTTGTAATGTTACACATGCATTTCCTAACGAGTAGTAAGGCTTGCATTAAGCCGTTCCAAAACAGCGTTTTGCTGGCGCTGTAAGCGCTCTAAACAGTGTTTCTGAGCATAACTTGGAGCAAAAAGTGCATCTTTGAAGATGAACTGAAAACTCATAATTGTTCTAAAAACAGTGTTTGGATGTGATAACAAGCTGTTTTATCATGTTTATTCATGTAATGTTTGTAATGTTACACATGCATTTCCTAACAAGTAGGTAAGGCTTGCATTAAGGCGTTCAAAACAGCGTTTGCTGGCGTTGTAAGAGCTCTAAACAGTGTTTCTGAGCATAACTTGGAGCAAAAGTGCAACTTTTGAAGAATGAACTGAAAACTCATATTTTGTTCTAAAACAGTGTTTGGATGTGATAACAAGCTGTTTTATCATGTTTGTAATGTTCCACATGCATTTCCTAACAAGTAGGTAAGGCTTGCATTAAGGCATTCAAAACAGCGTTTGCTGGCGTTGTAAGAGCTCAGTGTTTCTGAGCATAACTTGTGGCAAAAGTGCAACTTTTGAAGAATGAAAAGAAAACTCATATTTTGAATGAAAACAGTGTTTGGATGTGATAACAAGCTGTTTTATCATGTTTGTAATGTTACACATCCATTTTCTAACAAGTAGTAAGTCTTGCATTAAGGCGTTCAAAACAGCGTTTGCTGGCGCTGTAAGCGCTCTAAACAGTGTTTCTGAGCATAACTTGGAGCAAAAGTGCAACTTTTCAAGAATGAAAAGAAAACTCATATTTTGTTCTAAAACAGTGTTTGGATGTGATAACAAGCTGTTTTATCATGTTTGTAATGTTACACATGCATTTCCTAACAAGTAGGTAAGGCTTGCATTAAGGCGTTCAAAACAGCGTTTGCTGGCGTTGTAAGAGCTCTAAACAGTGTTTCTGAGCATAACTTGTGGCAAAAGTGCAACTTTTGAAGAAGGAACTGAAAACTCATATTTTGCTCCAAAACAGTGTTTGGATGTGATAACAAGCTGTTTTATCATGTTTGTAATGTTACACATGCATTTCCTAACAAGTAGGTAAGGCTTGCATTAAGGCGTTCAAAACAGCGTTTGCTGGCGTTGTAAGAGCTCTAAACAGTGTTTCTGAGCATAACTTGGAGCAAAAGTGCAACTTTTGAAGAATGAACTGAAAACTCATATTTTGTTCTAAAACAGTGTTTGGATGTGATAACAAGCTGTTTTATCATGTTTGTAATGTTACACATGCATTTCCTAACAAGTAGGTAAGGCTTGCATTAAGGCGTTCAAAACAGCGTTTGCTGGCGTTGTAAGAGCTCTAAACAGTGTTTCTGAGCATAACTTGTGGCAAAAGTGCAACTTTTGAAGAATGAAAAGAAAACTCATATTTTGAATGAAAACAGTGTTTGGATGTGATAACAAGCTGTTTTATCATGTTTGTAATGTTACACATCATTTTCTAACAAGTAGTAAGTCTTGCATTAAGGCGTTCAAAACAGCGTTTGCTGGCGCTGTAAGCGCTCTAAACAGTGTTTCTGAGCATAACTTGGAGCAAAAGTGCAACTTTTCAAGAATGAAAAGAAAACTCATATTTTGAATGAAAACAGTGTTTGGATGTGATAACAAGCTGTTTTATCATGTTTGTAATGTTACACATCCATTTCCTAACAAGTAGGTAAGGCTTGCATTAAGGCGTTCAAAACAGCGTTTGCTGGCGTTGTAAGAGCTCTAAACAGTGTTTCTGAGCATAACTTGTGGCAAAAGTGCAACTTTTGAAGAATGAAAAGAAAACTCATATTTTGAATGAAAACAGTGTTTGGATGTGATAACAAGCTGTTTTATCATGTTTGTAATGTTACACATCCATTTCCTAACAAGTAGGTAAGGCTTGCATTAAGGCGTTCAAAACAGCGTTTGCTGGCGTTGTAAGAGCTCTAAACAGTGTTTCTGAGCATAACTTGTGGCAAAAGTGCAACTTTTGAAGAATGAAAAGAAAACTCATATTTTGAATGAAAACAGTGTTTGGATGTGATAACAAGCTGTTTTATCATGTTTGTAATGTTACACATCCATTTTCTAACAAGTAGTAAGTCTTGCATTAAGGTGTTCAAAACAGCGTTTGCTGGCGCTGTAAGCGCTTTAAACAGTGTTTCTGAGCATAACTTGGAGCAAAAGTGCAACTTTTGAAGAATGAACTGAAAACTCATATTTTGTTCTAAAACAGTGTTTGGATGTGATAACAAGCTGTTTTATCATGTTTGTAATGTTACACATGCATTTCCAAACAAGTAGTAAGTCTTGTATTAAGGCGTTCAAAACAGCGTTTGCTGGCGTTGTAAGAGCTCTAAACAGTGTTTCTGAGCATAACTTGTGGCAAAAGTGCAACTTTTGAAGAATGAAAAGAAAACTCATATTTTGAATGAAAACAGTGTTTGGATGTGATAACAAGCTGTTTTATCATGTTTGTAATGTTACACATCCATTTTCTAACAAGTAGTAAGTCTTGCATTAAGGCGTTCAAAACAGCGTTTGCTGGCGCTGTAAGCGCTTTAAACAGTGTTTCTGAGCATAACTTGGAGCAAAAGTGCAACTTTTGAAGAATGAACTGAAAACTCATATTTTGTTCTAAAACAGTGTTTGGATGTGATAACAAGCTGTTTTATCATGTTTGTAATGTTCCACATGCATTTCCTAACAAGTAGGTAAGGCTTGCATTAAGGCGTTCAAAACAGCGTTTGCTGGCGTTGTAAGAGCTCTAAACAGTGTTTCTGAGCATAACTTGTGGCAAAAGTGCAACTTTTGAAGAATGAAAAGAAAACTCATATTTTGAATGAAAACAGTGTTTGGATGTGATAACAAGCTGTTTTATCATGTTTGTAATGTTACACATCCATTTTCTAACAAGTAGTAAGTCTTGCATTAAGGCGTTCAAAACAGCGTTTGCTGGCGCTGTAAGCGCTTTAAACAGTGTTTCTGAGCATAACTTGGAGCAAAAGTGCAACTTTTGAAGAATGAACTGAAAACTCATATTTTGTTCTAAAACAGTGTTTGGATGTGATAACAAGCTGTTTTATCATGTTTGTAATGTTCCACATGCATTTCCTAACAAGTAGGTAAGGCTTGCATTAAGGCGTTCAAAACAGCGTTTGCTGGCGTTGTAAGAGCTCTAAACAGTGTTTCTGAGCATAACTTGTGGCAAAAGTGCAACTTTTGAAGAATGAAAAGAAAACTCATATTTTGAATGAAAACAGTGTTTGGATGTGATAACAAGCTGTTTTATCATGTTTGTAATGTTACACATCCATTTTCTAACAAGTAGTAAGTCTTGCATTAAGGCGTTCAAAACAGCGTTTGCTGGCGCTGTAAGCGCTCTAAACAGTGTTTCTGAGCATAACTTGGAGCAAAAGTGCAACTTTTCAAGAATGAAAAGAAAACTCATATTTTGAATGAAAACAGTGTTTGGATGTGAAAACAAGCTGTTTTATCATGTTTGTAATGTTACACATCCATTTCCTAACAAGTAGGTAAGGCTTGCATTAAGGCGTTCAAAACAGCGTTTGCTGGCGTTGTAAGAGCTCTAAACAGTGTTTCTGAGCATAACTTGTGGCAAAAGTGCAACTTTTGAAGAATGAACTGAAAACTCATATTTTGTTCCAAAACAGTGTTTGGATGTGATAACAAGCTGTTTTATCATGTTTGTAATGTTACACATGCATTTCCTAACAAGTAGGTAAGGCTTGCATTAAGGCGTTCAAAACAGCGTTTGCTGGCGTTGTAAGAGCTCTAAACAGTGTTTCTGAGCATAACTTGTGGCAAAAGTGCAACTTTTGAAGAATGAACTGAAAACTCATATTTTGTTCCAAAACAGTGTTTGGATGTGATAACAAGCTGTTTTATCATGTTTGTAATGTTACACATGCATTTCCTAACGAGTAGTAAGGCTTGCATTAAGCCGTTCAAAACAGCGTTTGCTGGCGCTGTAAGCGCTCTAAACAGTGTTTCTGAGCATAACTTGGAGCAAAAGTGCAACTTTTGAAGAATGAACTGAAAACTCATATTTGTTCTAAAACAGTGTTTGGATGTGATAACAAGCTGTTTTATCATGTTTGTAATGTTACACATGCATTTCCTAACAAGTAGGTAAGGCTTGCATTAAGGCGTTCAAAACAGCGTTTGCTGGCGTTGTAAGAGCTCTAAACAGTGTTTCTGAGCATAACTTGGAGCAAAAGTGCAACTTTTGAAGAATGAACTGAAAACTCATATTTTGTTCTAAAACAGTGTTTGGATGTGATAACAAGCTGTTTTATCATGTTTGTAATGTTCCACATGCATTTCCTAACAAGTAGGTAAGGCTTGCATTAAGGCATTCAAAACAGCGTTTGCTGGCGTTGTAAGAGCTCTAAACAGTGTTTCTGAGCATAACTTGTGGCAAAAGTGCAACTTTTGAAGAATTAAAAGAAAACTCATATTTTGAATGAAAACAGTGTTTGGATGTGATAACAAGCTGTTTTATCATGTTTGTAATGTTACACATCCATTTTCTAACAAGTAGTAAGTCTTGCATTAAGGCGTTCAAAACAGCGTTTGCTGGCGCTGTAAGCGCTCTAAACAGTGTTTCTGAGCATAACTTGGAGCAAAAGTGCAACTTTTCAAGAATGAAAAGAAAACTCATATTTTGTTCTAAAACAGTGTTTGGATGTGATAACAAGCTGTTTTATCATGTTTGTAATGTTACACATGCATTTCCTAACAAGTAGGTAAGGCTTGCATTAAGGCGTTCAAAACAGCGTTTGCTGGCGTTGTAAGAGCTCTAAACAGTGTTTCTGAGCATAACTTGTGGCAAAAGTGCAACTTTTGAAGAAGGAACTGAAAACTCATATTTTGCTCCAAAACAGTGTTTGGATGTGATAACAAGCTGTTTTATCATGTTTGTAATGTTACACATGCATTTCCTAACAAGTAGGTAAGGCTTGCATTAAGGCGTTCAAAACAGCGTTTGCTGGCGTTGTAAGAGCTCTAAACAGTGTTTCTGAGCATAACTTGTGGCAAAAGTGCAACTTTTGAAGAATGAACTGAAAACTCATATTTTGTTCCAAAACAGTGTTTGGATGTGATAACAAGCTGTTTTATCATGTTTGTAATGTTACACATGCATTTCCTAACAAGTAGGTAAGGCTTGCATTAAGGCGTTCAAAACAGCGTTTGCTGGCGTTGTAAGAGCTCTAAACAGTGTTTCTGAGCATAACTTGGAGCAAAAGTGCAACTTTTGAAGAATGAACTGAAAACTCATATTTTGTTCTAAAACAGTGTTTGGATGTGATAACAAGCTGTTTTATCATGTTTGTAATGTTACACATGCATTTCCTAACAAGTAGGTAAGGCTTGCATTAAGGCGTTCAAAACAGCGTTTGCTGGCGTTGTAAGAGCTCTAAACAGTGTTTCTGAGCATAACTTGTGGCAAAAGTGCAACTTTTGAAGAATGAAAAGAAAACTCATATTTTGAATGAAAACAGTGTTTGGATGTGATAACAAGCTGTTTTATCATGTTTGTAATGTTACACATCCATTTTCTAACAAGTAGTAAGTCTTGCATTAAGGCGTTCAAAACAGCGTTTGCTGGCGCTGTAAGCGCTCTAAACAGTGTTTCTGAGCATAACTTGGAGCAAAAGTGCAACTTTTCAAGAATGAAAAGAAAACTCATATTTTGAATGAAAACAGTGTTTGGATGTGATAACAAGCTGTTTTATCATGTTTGTAATGTTACACATCCATTTCCTAACAAGTAGGTAAGGCTTGCATTAAGGCGTTCAAAACAGCGTTTGCTGGCGTTGTAAGAGCTCTAAACAGTGTTTCTGAGCATAACTTGTGGCAAAAGTGCAACTTTTGAAGAATGAAAAGAAAACTCATATTTTGAATGAAAACAGTGTTTGGATGTGATAACAAGCTGTTTTATCATGTTTGTAATGTTACACATCCATTTCCTAACAAGTAGGTAAGGCTTGCATTAAGGCGTTCAAAACAGCGTTTGCTGGCGTTGTAAGAGCTCTAAACAGTGTTTCTGAGCATAACTTGTGGCAAAAGTGCAACTTTTGAAGAATGAAAAGAAAACTCATATTTTGAATGAAAACAGTGTTTGGATGTGATAACAAGCTGTTTTATCATGTTTGTAATGTTCCACATGCATTTCCTAACAAGTAGGTAAGGCTTGCATTAAGGCGTTCAAAACAGCGTTTGCTGGCGTTGTAAGAGCTCTAAACAGTGTTTCTGAGCATAACTTGTGGCAAAAGTGCAACTTTTGAAGAATGAAAAGAAAACTCATATTTTGAATGAAAACAGTGTTTGGATGTGATAACAAGCTGTTTTATCATGTTTGTAATGTTACACATCCATTTTCTAACAAGTAGTAAGTCTTGCATTAAGGCGTTCAAAACAGCGTTTGCTGGCGCTGTAAGCGCTCTAAACAGTGTTTCTGAGCATAACTTGGAGCAAAAGTGCAACTTTTCAAGAATGAAAAGAAAACTCATATTTTGAATGAAAACAGTGTTTGGATGTGAAAACAAGCTGTTTTATCATGTTTGTAATGTTACACATCCATTTCCTAACAAGTAGGTAAGGCTTGCATTAAGGCGTTCAAAACAGCATTTGCTGGCGTTGTAAGAGCTCTAAACAGTGTTTCTGAGCATAACTTGTGGCAAAAGTGCAACTTTTGAAGAATGAACTGAAAACTCATATTTTGTTCCAAAACAGTGTTTGGATGTGATGATAAGCTGTTTTATCATGTTTGTAATGTTCCACATGCATTTCCTAACAAGTAGGTAAGGCTTGCATTAAGGCGTTCAAAACAGCGTTTGCTGGCGTTGTAAGAGCTCTAAACAGTGTTTCTGAGCATAACTTGTGGCAAAAGTGCAACTTTTGAAGAATGAAAAGAAAACTCATATTTTGAATGAAAACAGTGTTTGGATGTGATAACAAGCTGTTTTATCATGTTTGTAATGTTACACATCCATTTTCTAACAAGTAGTAAGTCTTGCATTAAGGCGTTCAAAACAGCGTTTGCTGGCGCTGTAAGCGCTCTAAACAGTGTTTCTGAGCATAACTTGGAGCAAAAGTGCAACTTTTCAAGAATGAAAAGAAAACTCATATTTTGAATGAAAACAGTGTTTGGATGTGATAACAAGCTGTTTTATCATGTTTGTAATGTTACACATCCATTTTCTAACAAGTAGTAAGTCTTGCATTAAGGCGTTCAAAACAGCGTTTGCTGGCGCTGTAAGCGCTCTAAACAGTGTTTCTGAGCATAACTTGGAGCAAAAGTGCAACTTTTGAAGAATGAACTGAAAACTCATATTTTGTTCTAAAACAGTGTTTGGATGTGATAACAAGCTGTTTTATCATGTTTGTAATGTTACACATGCATTTCCTAACAAGTATGTAAGGCTTGCATTAAGGCGTTCAAAACAGCGTTTGCTGGCGTTGTAAGAGCTCTAAACAGTGTTTCTGAGCATAACTTGTGGCAAAAGTGCAACTTTTGAAGAATGAACTGAAAACTCATATTTTGAATGAAAACAGTGTTTGGATGTGATAACAAGCTGTTTTATCATGTTTGTAATGTTACACATGCATTTCCTAACGAGTAGTAAGGCTTGCATTAAGGCGTTCAAAACAGCGTTTGCTGGCGTTGTAAGAGCTCTAAACAGTGTTTCTGAGCATAACTTGTGGCAAAAGTGCAACTTTTGAAGAATGAAAAGAAAACTCATATTTTGAATGAAAACAGTGTTTGGATGTGATAACAAGCTGTTTTATCATGTTTGTAATGTTACACATCCATTTTCTAACAAGTAGTAAGTCTTGCATTAAGGCGTTCAAAACAGCGTTTGCTGGCGCTGTAAGCGCTCTAAACAGTGTTTCTGAGCATAACTTGGAGCAAAAGTGCAACTTTTGAAGAATGAACTGAAAACTCATATTTTGTTCTAAAACAGTGTTTGGATGTGATAACAAGCTGTTTTATCATGTTTGTAATGTTACACATGCATTTCCTAACAAGTAGGTAAGGCTTGCATTAAGGCGTTCAAAACAGCGTTTGCTGGCGTTGTAAGAGCTCTAAACAGTGTTTCTGAGCATAACTTGGAGCAAAAGTGCAACTTTTGAAGAATGAACTGAAAACTCATATTTTGTTCTAAAACAGTGTTTGGATGTGATAACAAGCTGTTTTATCATGTTTGTAATGTTACACATGCATTTCCTAACAAGTATGTAAGGCTTGCATTAAGGCGTTCAAAACAGCGTTTGCTGGCGTTGTAAGAGCTCTAAACAGTGTTTCTGAGCATAACTTGTGGCAAAAGTGCAACTTTTGAAGAATGAACTGAAAACTCATATTTTGAATGAAAACAGTGTTTGGATGTGATAACAAGCTGTTTTATCATGTTTGTAATGTTACACATGCATTTCCTAACGAGTAGTAAGGCTTGCATTAAGGCGTTCAAAACAGCGTTTGCTGGCGTTGTAAGAGCTCTAAACAGTGTTTCTGAGCATAACTTGTGGCAAAAGTGCAACTTTTGAAGAATGAAAAGAAAACTCATATTTTGAATGAAAACAGTGTTTGGATGTGATAACAAGCTGTTTTATCATGTTTGTAATGTTACACATCCATTTTCTAACAAGTAGTAAGTCTTGCATTAAGGCGTTCAAAACAGCGTTTGCTGGCGCTGTAAGCGCTCTAAACAGTGTTTCTGAGCATAACTTGGAGCAAAAGTGCAACTTTTCAAGAATGAAAAGAAAACTCATATTTTGAATGAAAACAGTGTTTGGATGTGAAAACAAGCTGTTTTATCATGTTTGTAATG
>NW_027507352.1:32500-46902 GCF_052324685.1 Brachyhypopomus gauderio | reverse complement strand
ACACCCTGGAATAAGCTCACCTGTGTGTGTGTGTGTGTGTGTGTGTGTGTGTGTGTGTGTGTGTGTGTGTGTGTGTGTGTGTGTGTGTGTGTGTGTGTGTGTGTGTGTGTGTGTGTGTGTGTGTGTGTGTGTCTCTCCTGCAGAGGCACACAGCTCAGCTGAGGGAGGAGCTACAGAAGCTCCCCTGCCCAGAAGGCCTGGAGCCCGATGGGAGGAGTTCTCAGAGAAAAGCTCCGCCCTCATAGTGAAGGAGCTGTCCGATCAGGAGGCAGAGAAGCAGAGTGACAGTCCGGATGCCCAATGCAGCGATGGGCAGCTATGAGTCCCGCCCCCAGCAAACCCCGCCTTCCCTGACATGCCTCGTTATGACTGTCCACTGACATCACAGAGACTCAGAGGCTTCAGTGCTGAAGCCGCCATTTTGTCAATATTTGTATGTAAGAATCTAATTATGTTATTAGCATAAAATGAGAGGGGGAGAAATACAGCAAAAACAGAACTACATACAAAACGCAGAGGACGCCGAGCTGCAGAACTATGCTACGCCCTTAAGGAAAGCGTGGACAACACCGTCTTTTATTTGACCTGTAAAAGAGTGTACACTTTTTGTGCTTTTTTTTTTCCAATTGTGAAATAACCACTGATTGCTATGTTATTAAACTTGTTATGTATACATAATTACAGAAGAACCAGTATATATGTGAGTACTGAGATTTACCGAATGGGGACCCCCTCCCCTCTCTCCTATCTCCCCCCCCCCCCAAACCCCCCCCCCCTCCCCCCCCGAAGAATAATATTGGTCGCTCTTTAAGGAACCTATTTAAACACCCCCCCCCACACACACACACACACCCACACACACCTTCTGGAGTCGAAGCCTCTGGTTCCCCAATGTTCTGCTACTTTGATTTCTACAAAACTCCTGTAAACTTCAATAAAGGCTGCAATGGAGATTCTTAATCACTATGGTTACTGAATGCTGTTGTACAGGCTGTTCAAATCATCATTTTTTTTTTTTTTTTTGCCTCTCACTAATTTTAAATGCAAGTTTAATAAACGCAACCTGTTTTACTTTGCTGGGATATACACGTCCCTGTGTGTGTGTGTGCGTGCACGTGTGTGTGTGTATGCGCATACACGTGTGCTTTTTAGCTCTTGGTTTTCTTGGTCTACACTGATGATTATACACTAATATTAGCGCAGTGCTTTGTCTAATTCCCCACACACACATGCTAAACTAGTTCTTTAAGAGCGCTCATAAAAAGGGAAAATTCAAATTTTTTCTTCTTCCGTCTAACCGCTAATCCTTAGAGAAGAAAGTGGCTGTGCTCACACTTTTTTCAAGGGAGCGGGAGTGATAACTGGTGTAATAAATCTAAAGGCCAGTTGTGCCTCCTCTATATCTGAGATATCGGCTGTATTATTTTTATATGCAGAAACTAACACTGCTGTTGCTGAACTGTGTGGCTTGTATTCACATGTTCTGTGCTTGTAGCACACCACTAACGCTCCAAACGCAGCAGAATCTGTGGATTTATGTGAATGAAAAATATTACAGTCCAAGAATCTAGAAGAATAAGATTAAAATCCAAAAATAAACTGGTTCCTCTGCTCTCTTTAAAGTGACACAAACGCTTTAGAGGAGCAATAAGTGATTTTGCTACCAAAAAGTGCCCAATTTATTTTCCCGCTTTTATCTCTTAGCTCCAGCCCACAGGAGTTGAAGAATCAAGTTGTGTTGAAGTTCTCAAATGAATGAGCTCGAGCTCCATAGAGAGAATCCCCCACACGGATGGGGCCATATTTAAAATAGATTTACTGTAAAATCTGAAACATCCAAGCCACTAGGTGTCAGTATAATGGCTGTTTTGGTAATGTGAAGAAAGATAATTGGAAAATGACTTATTACTCCTTTAACGTTCTTCAAGACTCTTAGCTGTGTTATTTACCTGTAGCCTCCATGGTCTCCGCCTCTTAACGCTGACGTTAATGTCTTCATCGTCTCTGCCTCTTAACGCTGACATTTATGTTTTTATCGTCTCCTTTCAGAAATGGAAGGAAGTCAAGTCAGGGGTGTTGGGCTGACCTTGGTAAACTATTTCAAATGAAAAATGGAATTCAACATTTTATGTTGCCTAAGTGTGCTACGGTGTCCTTTTGTGTCAAAGTCATAAAAATGCAAAAGGCTGGTAATTTGTTTTAGACAAGTGTGTGGCGCTTATGGTGGAGTGATTATGCAGTCGTGCAGTGTGGATGTGGGGTGTCCTAGATGTCCTGTACCTCTATGGCCCACGCTAGACTCACGTTGGGCTGTCCTGTACCTCTATGGCCCACGCTAGACTCACGTTGGGCTGCCCTGTGCCTCTACTGCTCCACGTTAGGCTTGTCTTGGGCTGCCCTTTGCCTCTATGTCCAGTGTTAGACTCATGTTAGACTCACGTTGGACTGCCCTGTGCCTCTATGGCCAGTGTTAGACTCACGTTAGACTGGCGGTGGGCTGCTTGCATATTTCGTTCCTGTTCAGTTCTGGTCGCTTCACGTGTATATCCCACCAATAGTCTTGGATTGAGTCTTTCACTCCATCTATTCCAGTTATTATCTGAACACGTCCACAAAAGGAGCTCGGAGAAAGCTAATTGCCCCTTAAAGTCCCACCTCTGTGTTTGACTGCCCCACCCCCTCATTTAAACCAGAGCCACCACAGCTCACTGTGCCCAACGCAGACGTGTCTTGGTGGCTTTGCTAAGACTGCAGTTCTCCCCGTCTGATCAGAACAGAACCAGAACAGAACACCAGACCTGGCAGCTGAGCCCCTGACGGTCGTTATAAGACATTCATCATGTGACCAACACTTTTCCCAGTGATACTTTATTTGCAATCAACAATGTTGAATACATATATTACTCCATACATCTCAGTGTATTTACCTGGTGTAAATAAATCAATAATGCAGGCCTCAATCGGTACGTTTGTCAGGATAAATGTTATTCAGCCAGCAGTGCGATAAAATGCTTCACTCGTTATCGTTTACATGTGCTATCCTCTGTGTGTGTGGTGGGGGGGGGGGGGGGGGGGGGGACAGAGAATGGCTGTGAACAGCTTTGAACAGATTTTCTTTGAGAAAGCATAATGAGAGATTTTGCGTGACTCCTTAACACGGTGTTCTCAGCTGTTTTCTGGAGGAATCAGAGCGTGCGAGATCATTAGTAGAGCATTTCAAATGAAACTCACTCCCTCTGTCGCCCGTTTTGATACACCAGGTTGAGCAAATTGGTTTGAACGGTGTTATATGGGTCATGATGTCTGCACACGCAAATCACGTGCATAATTAATCCTGAAGTGTGAAGTTGTTGTGTGTCACTGTGTGCTTCCTCTGTGATGTTTCTCCAAAAAACACGTAAACTGAAAATGTCAGGTGACAGCAGTGTGTGTATGCATGTAAGAGAAACTGATGTCAGCTCTGTTGAACAGAACCAAACCTACACTGTTTGGTTTATGAATTCAGATTGTCTGAAGGTTCAAAGAATCAGTGGCAAAGGTTTCGTTTCATTTCATTTCTTTGGGAGGGCACCACTCCGAACACGTTATATTGGTAGTGTCAGCTGGACTCAGTGACTCCATCTTTAAATGATTCTCACGTACATTTACGCTCCACGATAAGATTCACTTGGCTTAAGCTCTGCTGTGCTGCGTGGGTCAGTCTCAACTGCTCCGTTCACAGTCCTGAGTTTGAGAGTGACAACCACGTTTATCTGCGTTATGAATGTACCCACGGACACGGCAGGTCAACTCTGAAGACTGCAGCCCCCTACGGCGGAGGTGTTTACTCGCGTATATAGTCCCTCGTATGATCCCAGCTCGGTGACAGGAATTAGGTGTGATGCAGCGGAGAAAGATGTTGAAGTGTGTGGTGGTGTGGGAGTCTCCGCCCCCCAGTGGGTGTCTCCGCCCCCCGCCACCAGGGCTCCTGTGGCCACTAATGGCAGAAAAAGCCCAGCTGCATTATGGGCCACTGACATTTCCCTCTCATTAAGCCGGTCTTTCACATCAGTGTGACGTGGCCTCTTAGGCTAGAAGTGTGTATGTGTTTGTGTCATGGCCCTGGTAGCTGGTAGTGTGTAATGAGATGGTTAGAGAGTGGTGTGTGTGTGTATGTGTGTGTATGTGTCTCGTATCCCCATGGCCCCTGTATCTGACAATGTGTGTAAGGGGATTTTTACAGTCTCTCTGTATGTGCTTGAGCTAACGCTGAGGTTGCATTCAATTACTGCCTTGAAGCCTGACAGGTTCCCTTGACTTTCCTCTCTCCGCCTGTCTCTCTCTCCCTCTCCCCACCTGTCTCTCTCTCCCTCTCTCCGCCTGTCTCTCTCTCCCTCTCTCCGCCTGTCTCTCTCTCCCTCTCCCCACCTGTCTCTCTCTCCCTCTCTCCGCCTGTCTCTCTCTCCCTCTCTCCGCCTGTCTCTCTCTCCCTCTCTCCGCCTGTCTCTCTCTCCCTCTTCCCACCTGTCTCTCTCTCCCTCTCCCCACCTGTCTCTCTCTCCCTCTCTCCGTCTGTCTCTCTCTCCCTCTCCCCACCTGTCTCTCTCTCCCTCTCCCCACCTGTCTCTCTCTCCCTCTCTCCGTCTGTCTCTCTCTCCCTCTCTCCGCCTGTCTCTCTCTCCCTCTCCCCACCTGTCTCTCTCTCCCTCTCCCCACCTGTCTCTCTCTCCCTCTCCCCACCTGTCTCTCTCTCCCTCTCTCCGTCTGTCTCTCTCTCCCTCTCCCCACCTGTCTCTCTCTCCCTCTCCCCACCTGTCTCTCTCTCCCTCTCTCCGTCTGTCTCTCTCTCCCTCTCTCCGTCTGTCTCTCTCTCCCTCTCTCTGTCTGTCTCTCTCTCCCTCTCTCCGCCTGTCTCTCTCTCCCTCTCTCCGTCTGTCTCTCTCTCCCTCTCTCCGCCTGTCTCTGGAGCAGTACACTGACACACTGCTGCTTCATAGGGGAGCTAACAGGATAGCGCTCATGCTAAAAAATATCCATCCATCCATTAACATCCAGTTATCCAGGTCACGGGGGCAGGAGCCTAAGCATGAAGACACATGTTTCCCTCTCCCCAGACACCTCCACCATCTCCTCCAGCTCCACCATCTCCCACCTCCACCACCTTCTCCATCTCCTCCACCTCATCCATCTCCTCCACCTCCTCCAGTTACTCCACCTCCTCCAGATATAGAGATATAAATGTCCAAAATAATAAATGAAGCGTGTGGATGAATATCCCTAATGAAGTGAAATTCTACCCCACATTTCTGACTGTTTATTTCTATATTTTAAAAATGATACCCCCATATGACTGCACCTACAGCTCCAGGTCCTGACATGGTCCACACTACTGGTTGAAGAAGCTAAGTGCTCCATGAGCACCTGACAATGAACCGACTGCTAACGGATGGATCCCACCCTGGATGGGGAAGTAAAGGCCAGACATGATCCTGAAGGACACACAGAAATGGTCCATTCCATCCAACGATTGGCCGGTAACCCGTCTCTGCACAATATGGAAGCTGCTAGGTCAGATGGTCAGTGGTCAGATGGTTACACGGAGAGTTAAGGTGGATACTGAGGGGATCATGCTCCCACAAGGAAAAATAACAGATGTTGAGGACATCTACAGGTGCCTTGGAAAGCCACTGACAAATGGGATCCATGAAGAGGCCCCAAGGAAAAGAGACCCCAGAGAGAAACATCTACAAAGAATGAAGGAACCCTATCTGCGCGGCTTTTATTGAGCAGTAAAGGGCACGCGAGATAAAGTCGGGAAGATTTTCCGTAATCCTTTAACGTTTTGGGTCGTTGAGACGCACTCGGTTCGCTCGCCTATCCCGCCAGTTCCAGTGGGATAACGCGCGAGCCCACTTGAGCACGGCTGCGTTCGGGAGACGGCTGCACGAGCCTGGCGTGGACCCGTTTGCAGTGCGGTCGTGTCCGGCTTTTAACGCTCCTTTCTCGCGTCCCAAAGAAGCCGAATTACTCGCGGTGGCAGTCTTGAAAAATGACTTCAATCATCTGCGCTCTGTTGTGCGCGTGACAGTTCCGTAAATTACTCCTGCAACTCTGGAGAGAAATCGGATCGTGCACGCCTTCTCTCCGTCCGTTGGCGCTTCTGGAGTGCTGCACCTGCACAAGACTTTTGGCCTGCAGTAACGCGCGCGCCTCTTTTAAGGGCGTGCACGTTTGCGTAGGTGCGCCTGTGTGGAACATATTCCATTTGCTCATAAAACAGTCGGGAGACCCAGGTGTGCAGTATTCCTGGATTCTACTGCCACAGTGCTGAATAATTTAAATGTGTTTTTTTGTAAAGCCCCAACCCACACGCGCGTGCGTGCGTGCGTGCGTGTGTGTGTGTGTGTGTGTGTGTGTGTGTATGTATCAGTGGCGGATGCTGGTCTTTCAAGGAGGGGAGGCTCAATTTCGGCTTGAGTGATATTAAGTCAGTCTCCAAACACAAGCAGCTACAACAAAAAACCACCAGAAATAGAAGCTCGATTTGTCGCTAGTCGTTATTAACGAAGAAAATGCCGCTAAGAGGATTAGGAAAATCTCCGGTTCAACTCAGAACAGAATGAAAAATAAATAAATTACATTAAATGCTCCCGCGGAGGTTTACACCAAAAGATCGCTGATTTCGCTGTCAACCAAAAAGGGATTCAGCCTCAGATAGATCATCCAATCATCATGCAGAAGCTGAGCGTCCGGGCCAGCCGAGGCCAGCCCACTGCCCCATAGACCCCCAGGCTGTTTCTCAATTCAGGGGCTGCAGCCTACGTAGACCGCGTAGACCGCAGCCCACGGTGGCCACACACTTCGAAGGCAGGGTAGGCTGCATCTCACGGCTGTTAAATGAGACAGTCTAGTCTTCGCAAGACGTATGTTTGCGTGACCACGCTCTGCCCCGTTTCATACGTTACATACGTGTTAGCGAGCTGTCCGACAAATATCACATCACCCACAAATGCCTAAAAGAAAATGCGTTGAACATGTATTCACGTTTGACGGGAAGTATAACTTTATAACAAAATTCAATGTATTTTTATAAACGTTACTTTTACGTTAATTTTACGTATAAACGTTTAGTAAATACTCAAAGCACATGTTTACCTGCAATATCATTAATAACTGGCATGTTATTTAGCATCTCATTGCAGTATAAATGTCCAAATTTAAAAAATACCGACATTTAAAAACGAATTCTTCGGCCCGTACACTAGACTCCGCCTGTTTATTGTTCATAGAGCAATGAATCCTGGGATATGGTGGGACGCGAAGGATACTCAGATGCATCCTTCGTTTTCGGGGTTTTGAAGGCTACATTCGTCGGCCGCATAAGAAGGAGTCCACGAATTGGGACAGCCTCGTCGCGGCGCAGTGACGTAACCGGCCTACAAATGCGCACTTCGTGGGCTGCAGCCCCTGAATTGAGAAACAGCCCCAGAGACGCTGAGCGTCCGATGGGCGGGACAAAGCCCAGCATTTATCCAATGGCTCGTCTCGTTTCGCTGCAACTCTTTGCTTCGCTATTGAACTCTGTAGACGCTCAGCGTCCACACCGTTTAAAGCACCGTGAAGCTGCGTCGTTACCAGTGATAAGAAACTGATTCTGAACAAAAGTTGAGCGCGTTGTAGCGCATATTTAGTCAATGACATGTACACATAACAGTATATGTCTGATCACTTATTTTTGACATTTTAGGGGAAGCTGAGCTTCCCTTGCAGTCTTAAAGCAATCGCCACTGGTATGTATATGTCCGAAACGTCCTGTTTCTCTGGAAACTTTGTATACTTTACTACAATTTGTAATATCTCCACGTATGTTGTACATGTTTCTAGATGGCACCATTTCCAATTTTGTCATTGAATTTGACTAAGACCAGACCTACCAGCTATATCAACTTTATTTGAAGATGTTTGAGAAACATCATTCCACTATTACAGATCAGTACATAACGTGTATTTTAAATGCTGTGATTTAATCCACCAATTGTTATTTTTCAATGCAACAGATTGCTCCTCATGCCAGATTAAAACACAACAAGGTTGTCACTATTACCAGTGATATGGAGTTAAATTCTCCTGAATTACCTGCTCTATCCAAAGGCCTAAAACTTGTCATTGATGGACTTAAATTCATTAGTGATAGGCCTTAAGGAATTTAAGTTCATTAATGACACTCAGCCCCGTCGACAGGGGGGGACAACCGGGTCTTTTGTCCCGGGCCCCAGGGCCAGGGGGGCCCATCAAAGAGCCCAGCAATTTTTTTTTTTTAAGTCTATAATTTTTAAATAATCTTGAAAACTTTCATTAATATAAAATTCTGTACTCAAAATAAGCTCAATGGCTAAAATATATATGTTTTTCACCTATCTGCATATTTTCCATTAAGTGCATACACCCCCGCCTCCCACTGAAAAATGGTTTGATCCAGCACCGACCGTAGCCGGCTGGTACCCGCCCAACAGCGGGAAATACAGTGGTGGATAGTTAAAGTAAATACAGAAATCTGGAGCGCAGAAAAGAAAGGAAAAACATTTAC
This sequence comes from Brachyhypopomus gauderio, assembly GCF_052324685.1. NCBI lineage: Eukaryota > Metazoa > Chordata > Actinopteri > Gymnotiformes > Hypopomidae > Brachyhypopomus > Brachyhypopomus gauderio. The sequence continues at coordinate 38,336 of NW_027507352.1, read as the reverse complement.
CTGACGAATTTTAAAGTTGCATTGTGTTCCAGGTTTGAAAAGTGCTGGAATATAGGCTAAAGTACTTGAAAATGCTTGAAATTGTAACTACTTCGTTTCACAACAATATCTGTCTGACTGAACAGTATTTGTATTGTATTTGTAGCCTATCTTGTATTACGTTAACAAATACGAGACTCTTGTAATTGCAGGACGAAACACGAGAGAACGTGAAGAAGTTAATATTGGGCGTTTTGAAAATAAACAACCATTAAATAATGTGATAAAAAGCGAATTATTTCGAGTATATGTATAAATATTTAACTTAATAATTAAGTTTAACGTGCTGGAAAATATTGAAATGGACATTTAAAGTGACGTACAAGTGCTTTAATTCCACCTTATAAAGGTGTATGAATCCTGCAAACATGACTTTGTTCATTGCGCTGAAGCGCGGCGCGCGCGAAGTTAAAAAAAGTCGAGAGGTGCACGACCTTGCGAATCAACAGCGCATGAGGCCCTCGCGCACGGGCGGAGCCACAGCGATTACCTCATTTTCGCCGCGAACCCTCGCGCCTCGCAACGCGTCAAGTATAAACCAATCAGCTGTCAGAAACAGCTTTGATGTGTGGCTATATTATATACCATATGACCAAGGATTGTCTGCTACAGAGAAAATGTAGGGGGGGGGGGGGGGCACATGAAACTTTCTTGTCCCGGGCCCCATCAAGACTGTCAACGGGCCTGATGACACTAAAGATTTTTTCAGATGTTTAAAACTATGCTTATTTGAATAAACATGGAAAAAATGGAAAAGATAATAACTCAACTAAATCTACCTGGACTCCTCCTCCAGGTGATTTGAAGCATTTGATTTTTATATTAATTCCAGTGAAAGAAATTAGTTACATAAAATTGAACAAACCTACTAGAAAACACAATCTACCTAAGGAAGAATAACCAGCCCTTTAAAAAATACACACAAAAGGAGTGACGTTATTAAACCAGCTGATAAAGGTGAAGTTGTTGTTGTCTGGAGAAAAGACCTTTATAAGAAGGAAGCAATGAACCAGCTTTCTGACGCTTTTATTAGGCAGAGCAACTGACATCACTCCACAGATACAGTCTCCAGGCCACTGTTAACCGTGCCATTTCAGCAGGAGAACTCCTGATTCTGCCCACAATCTTTCTGTAGATAATCCTCACTGTCGCTGTTTCTTCTCCCAAACCTTCATAAGGAAAGTAATCCTGGACGCGCCATCGTATCCGCCTGTTCTTGCCCTATAGAAATTATATCCCAGTTTCTGGATGACATTTTCAACTTGTTCAGTCCTTACATACGGATGTTAAAGACTCATCACACATTCTACAAATCCTTGAACAAACGCTACCTGCCAACTCCTTGTTTTTTTTCAACGGATATTAAGTCATCCCTAATGAAGATGGTTTGAGAGCTTTAAAACATCTTCCTGATGTAAGATCTGAGAAGATCCCCCCCCCCTTACAGAGATTCTCTTAAGACTGAACCCTTCTTACAGAGATTCTAAGACCAGCTGAAATTGTGTTGAATCTGAACTGCTTCACTTTTGACTCTAAGTACTACTCACAAATAAGAGGAGTCAGTATGGGCACTTAAATGGGACCATCTTATGTCAACCTCTTTGATGGATTTGTTGAGCACATCCTGGAACACAGCACATCCTGGCATGAAGATGGACATTTTTGGTGAATTTTACTCATTCTTGTTTAAATACCACCATCCATTATAAACCTACAGACTCTCATTGCTACCTACAATACAGTTTCCCATTCCAAGGCTTGGAAAAACTCAAGTCCTGACTCCGAATATTCTAGATGTGCCACATGTAAATTTATTAACACAACCACTAAAACAACTGCCACAAAAGGATCAATTGTTATCATTAATTCATCCTCATGCACCACAGCAGGACTATTGTGTCAATTGCAAGAGACGTAAACAGCATTACATTGGAGAAACAATCGGTTTGTTGAACACTATCGGACCATCAGGATTAAGGAAGGATACAACCGAGGCATGCAGAAGAGCATCTCTGAACACACAACACGTCGAACCTTGAGGTGGATGGGCTACAGCAGCAGAAGACCACACCAGGAAGAAGACCACTCCTGTCAGCTAAGAACAGGAAACTGAGGCTACAGTTCGCACAGGCTCACCAAAATTGGACAATAGAAGATTGGAAAAACGTTGCCTGGTCTGATGAGTCTCGATTTCTGCTGCAACATTCAGATGGTAGGGTCAGAATTTGGCATCAACAACATGAAAGCATGGATCCATCCTGCCTTGTATCAACGGTTCAGGCTGGTGGTGGTGGTACAATGGTGTGGGGGATATTTTCCTGGCACACTTTGGGCCCATTAGTACCAATTGAGCATCGTGTCAATGCCACAGTCTACCTGAGTATTGTTGCTGACCATGTCCATCCCTTTATGATCACAGTGTACCAATCTTCTGATGGCTACTTCCAGCAGGATAACGCGCCCTGTCATAAAGCGCAAATGATCTCAGACTGGTTTCTTGAACACGACAATGAGTTCACTGCACTCAAATGGCCTCCACAGTCACCAGATCTCAATCCAATAGAGCACCAATGTTTCCAGTACGTTGTTGAATCTATGCCACGAAGGATTAAGGCAGTTCTGAAGGCAAAAGGGGGTCCAACCCGGTACTAGCAAGATGTACCTAATCAGTGATGTCAGTAACGCGTTACTTAATAACGCCTTACTCTAATCTTACTACTTATTTTCAGTAACATAACGAGTACTATAACAAGTTACTGTTTCCAGTCCAGTAATCAGATTAAAGTTACTTATCCAAGTAACTGTGTGTTACTATTTTTTATTTTCCTTAGGAAAATATATATATTTGCTTTCTTCTTGGTCAGTTCTATTTTTGCCTCTGACCGTAGCGCTCGACTCCGCACGCTGCGCGCGACCCTGTGAGAGCGCGAGCACGTTTTACAAGTCATTTTTTTTGCAGTGTTCTCCGTAACGATATGTGGTAGTATAAAGAAACACCCCTCAAAAACAGGGGAAGCAACATTTACCTGAAGAATTCTAATGTTGCTTTGTGTTTCAGGTTTGATAAGTGCTGGAATTTAGGCTAACGTAGCCTACTTTAAAATGCTTGAAATTGTAATGGTATTTAGTTTCACAAATAGCTGTCTGACTGAACAGTTCGCTTGTATTACATTTACAAACATATTTACAAATAATACCGCGCAGCAACACAAAGGTAATGTCAGGAGATACATTGTTGATGTTAAAAATGCACTTCCAATAAAATGAGTATTTGGAAAAACTCATTTTGCTGCTGAATGTAACTACTAAAGTAACTTGTAATCTAATGTAGTTGTTTTTAAAATCAAGTAATATGTAACGTAACTAAGTTACTTTTAAAAGGAGTAATCAGTAATCAGTAATCATATTACTTTCTCAAGGTAACTAAGCCATCACTGTGCCTAATAAATTGGCAGGTGAATATATATATATATATATATATATATATATATATATATATATATATATATATATATATATATAATTTCTTTATACATACATATATATCATTTCTTTAATGTATGTATTGTTTTTGTTCAGATAGCTTCACTACACATCTGAATCCGCGTCACTGAATTTCCCATAATGCACTGCGAATGTGTCATGGCCGCTCACTGATGACACTTGTGGCACATGGGCAGAAATAAACAAATGAAACCGAGCCGAACCGAACACCAGCAATACAGACGGAAGATATTGTGAAGTATCCCTAAACTGTGGCAGCCTCGAGCGGAATCTGACTCGTGTAACTGAAGACGCGGAACCGAGAGCGATGCGGAACACGGAGCTGGTGGTCCTGAGAGGGTTCGTGTCGGAGACGGAGATCTCGGACGGGCAGCGGGACGTGTTCGGTACCGCAGGCGAGTGTCTTCTCCGCAGATACACCCGGAACCCGAGCCGTGAGAGTCGTGTGGTCTTCATCAGGTCCTCGTGTGGTCTGTATGATGTTCGGGTACAGTGGTGTGTGTGTGTGTGTGTGTGTGTGTGTGTGTGTGTGTGTGTGTGTTTGGTGCACGCGCCTCTATATGTGCGCGTGGTGCACACACACTCCACCGGGTCCAGAGTTTCACCAGGACGGGATCTCTGCACAGCGCTGGAGAAACCCCGTCACCTGTCTGGAGTCTGCACGATAGTCCCGCACGTGCACGATAGTCCCGCACGTGCCCTCACGTTGGCGGTGCACAGCGGGCTGTTGCGGCATTAATGGGGGTGTAGCGGGCTGCGGCGCCCCACGGCACCGGACCGGCTGTGTGCGGACGTGTCCGTGAACGGGCGGAACCGGTGCAGGCGCGCGACCGGCACGAGTTGGTCTCGCGCTGTGGTGTGTTCGGGTAAGTGTGCGGTTTCGCTCGTGCAGCTGGATATGGTTCACTTACCGGCGAGCGTTGGTGTGTGTGCACTACGATATGTGCACTATTTTCACCACGGTGGTGTGAGGCTGGTGTCGCGCGTGCCAGTCACTGGTGTAGGACGGTGTGGGGTGTGTGTTTGGTGTGGGGAGAGTTGTGAGCGGTGGTTCTTGTGTTGTGTGTATTCTCTTCAGACACTGTGTGTGTGGACCTTTTAGAACAGCTGTGTGTGTGTGTGTGTGTGTGTGTGTGTGTGTGTGTGTCGCTCGGTTGGGCTGGTGTTCACAGCCCTCCTCCATCTCCTCTCACACACCCCTGCTCCATCTGTGGAGGTGGAGGTGGAGGTTGCGATCTTCACAGCAGATCCACTGTGGCCTCCATCAGTGGTGTGTTTAGTTTACTGACACTAGTGAAGTTTTGCCCATGCAACAACAGACGTGTTTTACTCACGATCACAGACGGTCTGATGTAGGGCTGTTAAACGTTGATTTGATGTGGAGGTGCATTTGTGATATTACATGATTTATTGTGATATTAAATTTAATTAATTACTTTAATTTAAAGTAATTTGTATCATGTCATTCCACGATATGACAGACAGACTGGTGGTGTTTTATACATCATGTGTGTTCTGTTTGGTGTGTCGCGTGTGTCGCGCGCTCCTATATCTGCGCTCGCGCCGCTACACTCCTGCTCACGCACGTTTGTCCCACCTTCTCTCCAACGTGGCGCTCTCCGCGCTGCCGTCGTCCGTCCAGTGTGCTCGGTACCGTAGCAGCCTGGACCGGACCGGACCGGCACCTCAGAACAGGGACGCGCTCAGGGCGTTATTGTGTTGCAACTATACATATGTTAATAAATACACGAACGCGCACCTCATTTGCGTTTCGCCTTCATATCGTGACAGGATGGTTTACAAGACTCGGACAGCACGTGTTTATTTCAAAGTGCACACACACACACACACACACACACACACACACACACACACACACACGTACAGTCCCAGTTTGGAGGACATACCCCGTTGTGATTTGTTGACTGAGCTGTTCAGTGGAATAAGGGGTGAATGTAGACGTACGTCAGGGGTTTATACTGGGTGCAGAACAGAGCACCATCGCCTGATTAAACGTTGCAGTTGTTTCTGTTCAGTGGGGAAGACAAAGATTGATGTGTTTGTACAGTGTTCTGGGGGCAAAATAAAATCTCTCTCTCGTGTGTAACTGGGCTGTATGATATATAATGCTGTGTGTGTGTGTGTGTGTGTGTGTGTGGTTCAGATGGAGGTCCGTTACTGCGGCTCCTCTTGGAGGGGGATTTCGAGGCGGTGCTCCTCAGTCCTCCGGTCCTGGACCTGCTCACTGGAGACGGAGGGACATCGGAGAACTTGGAGGCCTACCTGGAGGAGC
>NW_027507352.1:0-25000 GCF_052324685.1 Brachyhypopomus gauderio | reverse complement strand
CATAAATACTGTTTTCCTTGCTTTCATATTGGATGTTTCCTGAATAATTTATGCATTATAGCTTTGATTTATTAAAATATGTGAAACTCCACTAATTTGTTGTGCAACCTATAACCAAGTCTCTCTCTCTCTCTTCTTTTCCTTCTGATCTGTTCTTCTCTTCACCTCCCTCTCGTCCTCTCCATCCATTTCTCTCTTCCCCTTTTCTCCCACCTCTCCTCCCTCTCGTGCTCTCTTGCTCCACCATCAATCTCTCTCTCTCTCTTCCCCCCTCACTCCATCCCCCATCTCTCCCTCTCTCTTCCCCCTCCCTCACTCCCTCCCTCTCTCTCTCCTCTCCGGCTGTAGGGAGACAGTTGTCTTGGCCATGGCTGTGTCCTGCCTGGGTCTCTTTGCTCAGTCTAACTGGACGGGCCCTCCCATCACACTGCAAGTCTCGGACCTCCTGCCTGTCTGTGTGCTGGACCGCTACTCAGAGGTGCGGTACCTGTCCTGGAGATGCCAGCCCCCCAACACTGCCCTCAACACCTCCACTAACACGGCTCTGGCCATGTGGACCAGCCCCCCAACACTGCCCTCAACACCTCCACTAACACGGCTCTGGCCATGTGGACCAGCCCCCCAACACTGCCCTCAACACCTCCACTAACACTGCTCTGGCCATGTGGACCTGCCCTCAACACCTCCACTGACACGGCTCTGGCCATATGGACCAGCCCCCCAACACTGCCCTCAACACCTCCACTAACACGGCTCTGGCCACGTGGACCAGCCCCCCAACACTGCCCTCAACACCTCCACTAACACTGCTCTGGCCATGTGGACCAGCCCCCCAATACTGTCCTCAACACCTCCACTAACACGGCTCTGGCCATATGGACCAGCCCCCCAACACTGCCCTCAACACCTCCACTAACACGGCTTGGGCCATATGGACCAGCCCCCCAACACTGCCCTCAACAACTCCACTAACACGGCTCTGGCCATATGGACCAGCCCCCCAACACTGCCCTCAACACCTCCACTAACACGGCTCTGGCCATATGGACCAGCCCCCCAACACTGCCCTCAACACCTCCACTAACACGGCTCTGGCCATATGGACCAGCCCCCCAACACTGCCCTCAACACTTCCACTAACACGGCTCTGGCCACGTGGACCAGCCCCCCAACACTGCCCTCAACACCTCCACTAACACGGCTTGGGCCATGTAGACCAGCCCCCCAACACTGCCCTCAACACCTCCACTAACACGGCTTGGGCCATGTGGACCAGCCCCCCAACACTGCCCTCAACACCTCCACTAACACGGCTCTGGCCATATGGACCAGCCCCCCAACACTGCCCTCAACACTTCCACTAACACGGCTCTGGCCATATGGAGACTCTTCTGGGATCACCTTCCCTCTATATGTGCACATTGAGTGGATTTGGTCTGGTGGGCATGAACATTTTAACTGAAATGAAATAATGCCCCATAAACATGATATTTAAAGTAGTGATGGTGGGTTAGTAGTGATGGTGAGTTAGTAGTGATGGTGGGTTAGTATTGATGGTGAGTTAGTAGTGATGGTGGATTAGTAGTGATGGTGAACATGATATTTAAAGTAGTGATGGTGGGTTAGTATTGATGGTGAGTTAGTAGTGATGGTGGGTTAGTAATGCAGTAGTTATGGTGAGTTAGTAGTGACGGTGGGTTAGTATTGATGGTGAGTTAGTAGTGATGGTGCGTTAGTAATGCAGTAGTGACGGTGGGTTAGTAGTGACGGTGGGTTAGTATTGATGGTGGGTTAGTAATGCAGTAGTGACGGTGGGTTAGTAGTGACGGTGGGTTAGTAGTGATGGTGGGTTAGTAGTGATGGTGGGTTAGTAGTGCAGTAGTGATGGTGGGTTAGTAGTGGTGGTGAGTTAGGAGTGATGGTGGGTTAGTAATGCTGTAGTGATGGTGGGTTAGTAGTGACGGTGGGTTAGTAATGCAGTAGTGACGGTGGGTTAGTAGTGACGGTGGGTTAGTAGTGACGGTGGGTTAGTAGTGACGGTGGGTTAGTAGTGATGGTGGGTTAGTAGTGCAGTAGTGATGGTGGGTTAGTAGTGATGGTGGGTTAGTAGTGATGGTGGGTTAGTAATGCTGTAGTGATGGTGGGTGAGTTAGTGATGGTGGGTTAGTAGTGATGGTGGGTTAGTAGTGATGGTGGGTTAGTAGTGATGGTGGGTGAGTTAGTGATGGTGGGTTAGTAGTGATGGTGGGTTAGTAGTGATGGTGGGTGAGTTAGTGATGGTGGGTGAGTTAGTGATGGTGGGTTAGTAGTGATGGTGGGTTAGTAGTGCTCACTGACTGACTATTGATGAAGGACGTCAGGGTTTGTAATGGGTCACCAGTCTTGCATTCCCTTCCAGTACTGTCTGCTCTTGAGTGGATAGAGCAGTCTTATTGCTCTTACAATAGCTCTCGCTCTCGGGTATATCCACTATTGGAATGTGTGTGTGTGTGTGTGCGCATACATGCGTGTGTGTGTGTGCACGTGTATGCATGCGTGTGTGTGCGTGTGCATGCGTGCGTGTTCATACGTGTGTGTGCATGTTTGTGTGCATATGTGTGTGTGTGTGTGTGAGACGCACTCTTCACTAGCTCTGTGATGTATGGAGAGTGTTGGTGAGGCCGTGCGGGTCTTTGCTCTGTATAATGAGGCCATATAGAGGCGTGAGGGAGGGCCTCACACTAATGAAACCTCTCAGGGCCCCCAGTGATGCAGAGAAGATGCCTTCCTGATACCCCGGGGATCCCCAGCTCACGTGTGCTGAACGCTGTGTGTGTGTATCTCTATAAACCCCAGGATAAACACATTCTGCTGTCTCACAGCTTTCCGTGTTTGATTTATCTGTCTTGTACTGAAGACCTTTTCATTTTACACACGGAGCTGCTTCTAGAGACTGGGAGGTGCTGGAGATGAGCCAGGGGATTCTCCTGGGTGTATGGACCATAAAGTGCTGTCGCAAATTACTCTGTGTGTGTGTGTGTGTGTGTGTGTGTGTGTGTGTGTGTGTGTGTGTGTGTGCGCGTGTGTGTGTGTGTGTGTTAACCGGGTGTCCCTGTGCCCGCAGGACGGAGCGCTGACCTCAGCTGTGTTGTCCCATCTCCTGCTGGATGGGGAGTGTGTGTACAGTCTGGTGTTGAACCCCTTCCTGCTGCTTGTGGCCAGAGTGCTGCTGGTCAACTGTGCCACGAAGCTGGAACACCTGCAGGTGAGTGTGTGTGTGTGTGTGTGTGTGTGTGTGTGTGTGTGTGTGTGTAGTTGTGAGCTAGTTTTCTGATCACCAAAAAAACCAGAGAATGAATCTTTTGTTGTTTGTTTCATAAACTGTTACAGAATACATAATAAAAAGCTCTGACTGGAAACCCTTCCCCATGGTAGAGGTTATGTGAGTGTGTGTCACTGGGAGTGTGTGTGTGTGTGTGTGTGTGTCACTGTGTGTGTGTGTCACTCTGTGTGTGTGTGTGTGTGTGTGTGTGTTTGTGTTTTCTCTTTATAGTCGTTTCATTGCGGAACTGTCAACCTCCGTTTGTGTGTGTGTGTGTGTGTGTGTGTGTGTGTGTGTGCTGCTTATGTAGAGGTTGTAGCAGGACTGTTCAGCAGATTTTGGAGCCCCTGGGTGTAATTAACGCCCCACTCTCCACCCCTCACACCCCCACAGCTCATTCTAGTGGAGGCGGAGCTAGCCGTGGGGGCGGGGCTTAGGGATTGCAATACGTGTTTATATTATATCACCTAGTCTAAAAATATTGTGTACACATGCATAAATAAATGTGCATCGTTTCACAACACTGTGTTTTACAAGGTATTTAAAAAAAGGCTGTGGTGTTCAATCATAGATCATAACCAAGTGTGAAACCGGGACATTGAAAGCACCCTAGTGTGCACCCTGTAGCCATTCACACTCTGCTCACCCTGCATCCGTTCACTCTGCTCTGCTCTCTGTTCATTACATTCTGTCAGGCAAAACAACCTAAACCATATTATAATGTATTCTAATGCTTTTTATGTTCTCTAGGTCTCACAGGGGGCATTTTCATTGGTCAGTCAAGGTGTCAATCACTGGTATCACTACTGGTATTTGGTCTTGGTCCGTGACAGTAGTGCACACAGTGTGACAGGGTGCTGAACTCATTGGTGTGTTTGTGCTGACAGACATGCTGAGACTCCAGAGGCCAGAGGGGCCGTTCAGAGAGTCACTATCACCACTGGTTCGGATTGTGCTGGTGTCAGTGGGAGGACTGGGACTCATAACCAGTGTTGCGAATAACGCCGTTAAAAATAACGGCAGTAACTGCGTCATTTTGTCAGTAACGGGATAATATAATTAATTACTTTTCCTGTTACAACGCCGTTGACGTTACTGGTCATTAAAAGCGGTGCGTTACTATATATTGATATACTAACAGTATTGCGAGCGAACCGCTGCCCAGGCTAGTGAGGAGTAACAGATCTCGATAGGTCACAGTTCTCGGTGTAACACCTGTTTAACTTAACAAGTCAGTAAGCGATTGGCTAAGGCAACGTTATGGTAGCCAATCAGAGCCAGTGTTTTTACACGCGTGCCGAAGCACACGACACAAACGGAGAAGAGGCAGAAATGGCGAGTCAGGAGCAAGCCGAAGAAAAATGATCATTTTCAAGGTGGTGATATAAACATTATTTAAGAAAAAAACTTGAAGTTCCTGAATGTCTACCAGACTGGGTATTTGATTTATTTAATTAAGAATAGAGGTTTTATTGTTAAGTTTACTTCTATTGTGAACAAACCAGTTGTCTCAGGTTGAGAGAATTTAATTTAATTTGATAGATGTAAATGCACTTTATATAGTGTAACTGTTTACTTTTGCTTTTTTTTTTTTTTTTTTTTTTTTTTAAACAAAGATTTGGGATTTTAAAGGATTTTGTCCTGCACTGGTCTATGGATGTGCAATAAATATCAAAAGTTAAACACCTTTCTTATCTACTCATTTCAACTGACTGTGAAAACTGCTTTTTCAAAAAAATCCTTATTCATTGGCATATAACTCTTTTTTAACTGTAATGCAAATAGTTACTTTCCCTGGTAACAAGTTACTTTTATTATAGAGTAATTCAGTTACTAACTCAGTTACCTTTTTGAACAAGTAGAGAGTAACTATAACTAATTACTTTTTTATTCCCAACACTGCTCATAACACACACACACACTCTCTCTCTCTCTCTCTCTCTCTCTCTCTCTCTCTCAAAGCAATATTGGCGTAATTATTTGAATTCTCATAAGGAATAATGTGATGTAATGGTGCATTGGGTTTTCTGCTGCTGTTGTTTGGCTCTGCCTGATGGAGCAGTAACGGCACCCAAAGCTCAGACTGAACACCAGACCTTCCTGTTCTCAGACTGAACACCAGACCTTCCTGTTCTCAGACTGAACACCAGACCTTCCTGTTCTCAGACTGAACACCAGACCTTCCTGTTCTCAGACTGAACACCAGACCTTCCTGTTCTCAGACTGAACACCAGACCTTCCTGTTCTCAGACTGAACACCAGACCTTCCTGTTCTCAGACTGAACACCAGACCTTCCTGTTCTCAGACTGAACTCCAGACCTTCCTGTTCTCAGACTGAACACCAGACCTTCCTGTTCTCAGACTGAACTCCAGACCTTCCTCTTCTCAGCAGGCATGTGAGCAGGCGTGTGTGTGTGTGCGCGCGTGCGTGCGCATATGTGGGCAGGTGTGTGTGTGTGGGCAGGTGTGTGTGTGAGTGTGGGCAGGTGTGTGTGTGTGTGAGTGTGGGCAAGTGTGTGTGCGGGTGTGAGCAGACATCGTCAGTCACCCACCAGAACTAATATTTGTTCACCTCATTGCAAATGCAAGCAGCTGTCAAGGGGATTCAGTTGTTTCTGGTGGTTAGGTAACACACACACATTCTCTCTCTCTCTCTCACACACACACACACACACACACACAGAGGCATGTCCTCTGATGTTTCCAGATAATGTAGATGACTTTATTTACTACTTGGAAGAGTTTGGGAGTGGCGCCCCTCCCCCAGAATTTACCCCCTTTATCTTGATCACATTTCCACTAATAAATGTGGAGACCTGCATCACGTCTGCATGCAGAGTTGAGGTGGTGTGGGTGGGGGTGGGGGTGGTGGTGGTAGTGGTGGTGTGTATGCATGCGTGCGCTTGTGAGATGAATACAGATTAAGCTTCACTTTTGATGAATATCTTTCTATTTGACCAAGGGGCACTACTGTGTGTTTTTGTGTGTGTGTGTTTGTGTTTTCATTTTCAATAGGGGAACATATATGTATTGCTGCTTACTGTCAATTTTTCTATGTATGTATTCTATGTATGTTGTTTTAAAAAGGAATTCTACCCATTCATACGCATTCATACTCAGAAGGGTGTTTTCTGTGCTAACATACCCCCCCCCTCTCTCTCTCTCTTTTTCTGTGTGTGCACATGTATGTTTGTGTTTAGCTGCTGCCCTGGTGGACGTTGAGATACACTGCTTTGCATCAGCAGATTTTGGAGGAAAGATCTCCCCAGCTTTTTAGCCTAGCAAAGAGCTGCATGGACAAAGGCAAGAAACACACACACACACACACACTGCACAAAAGACTTCTCTGTTCAAACGTACAGCACTGCACAGGGGTTCTCTAGTTAATGTACTCCGGATCGAACAACCCTGCCACAATATAACCCTACCGCTAGTTTACAGATACCACTAGTCTACCGATACCACTAGTCTACCGATACCACTAGTCTACCGATACCACTAGTCTACCGATACCACTACTCTACCAACACCAGTACTCCTACCACTAGTCTAACGACACCAGTACTCCTACCACTAGTCTAGCGACACCTGTACTCCTACCACTAGTCTAGCGACACCTGTACTCCTACCACTAGTCTAGCGACACCAGTACTCCTACCACTAGTCTAGCGACACCAGTACTCCTACCACTAGTCTAACGACACCAGTACTCCTACCACTAGTCTAGCGACACCAGTACTCCTACCACTAGTCTAGCGACACCAGTACTCCTACCACTAGTCTAGCGACACCAGTACTCCTACCACTAGTCTAGCGACACCAGTACTCCTACCACTAGTCTAGCGACACCAGTACTCCTACCACTAGTCTAGCGACACCAGTACTCCTACCACTAGTCTAACGACACCAGTACTCCTACCACTAGTCTAGCGACACCAGTACTCCTACCACTAGTCTAGCGACACCAGTACTCCTACCACTAGTCTAGCGACACCAGTACTCCTACCACTAGTCTACCGACACCAGTACTCCTACCACTAGTCTACCAACACCAGTACTCCTACCACTAGTCTAACGACACCAGTACTCCTACCACTAGTCTAGCGACACCAATACTCCTACCACTAGTCTAGCGACACCAGTACTCCTACCACTAGTCTAGTGACACCAATACTCCTACCACTAGTCTAGTGACACCAATACTCCTACCACTAGTCTACCAACACCAGTACTCCTACCACTAGTCTAGTGACACCAGTACTCCTACCACTAGTCTAGCGACACCAATACTCCTACCACTAGTCTAGTGACACCAGTACTCCTACCACTAGTCTAGAGATACCAATACTCTGCAAATAGTCTAGCAGTACTCTACCAATAGTCTACCAGTACCAATACTCCTACCAATAGTCTACCAGTACCAATACTCCTACCAATACTCTACCAGTAGTCTACCAATACAGAGGCTCCTACCAATAGTCTACCAATACTCCTACCAATACTCTACAAATAGTCTAGCAGTACTCTACCAATAGTCTACCAATACCAATACTCCTACCAATACTCTACCAATAGTATATGTGTGTGTGACAGTGAGTGGGCATGTGTATGTGAAAACATGGAGTTTAGTGCATGTGTGTGTTTGTGCACATGTGTATATGCGTGCATGTATGTGAGAGCATGCTTGATGGAGTTTAATGTGTGTGTGTCTGTGTGTGTGTGTGTGTGTGTGCGTGCATGTGTGTGAGAGCATGCTTGATGAAGTTTAGTGTGTGTGTGTGTGTGTGTGTGTGAGAACATGCTTCATGGAGTTTAGTGCAGAGATGACATGGCTGTCATGTCTTATTACCCTCCTGCTGGGTGAGAAGTGATGTCATGGCTCATTTAGAGTGGGCGGTCTGTCATTCTTGCCATTTATGTTCAAAGGGTGTGTGTGTGTGTGTGTGTGAGAGAGAGAGAGGGAGAGAGAGAGAAAGAGAGAGAGCATAAGGGAGATAAAGCTGGTTGTGTGTCTCAGGTTGTGGCCACTGTGTCCTTAAAGTCTTTTGATGTTATCAGCATTTTTGATATTTGTGTGCATATTTGTGTGTTTGCGTCAGTGGCATGGTCGTTATGGTGACAGATTGTGGAAGGTTAGACTGCAGATTTTAATTGTATTTGTTTCTTTTTTAAGGACCCCACGGGTTCCCATATGTGGGTGTGTGTGGTCACCTCTACCTCTACCTCACTGCAGCATACACGCTGAAGTGCATCAGCTGTTTGATCTCTTACAGTGTGTGTGTGAGCAGTGTGGGATTACATAGAGCACTGTTTAAATGGTTCAGTGTGTGTGCAGTGTGGGATTACATAGAGCACTGTTTAAATGGTTCAGTGTGTGTGCAGTGTGGGATTACATAGAGCACTGTTTAAATGGTTCAGTGTGTGTGCAGTGTGGGATTACATAGAGCACTGTTTAAATGGTTCAGTGTGTGTGCAGTGTGGGATTACATAGAGCACTGTTTAAATGGTTCAGTGTGTGTGCAGTGTGGGATTACATAGAGCACTGTTTAAATGGTTCAGTGTGTGTGCAGTGTGGGATTACATAGAGCACTGTTTAAATGGTTCAGTGTGTGTGCAGTGTGGGATTACATAGAGCACTGTTTAAATGGTTCAGTGTGTGTGCAGTGTGGGATTACATAGAGCACTGTTTAAATGGTTCAGTGTGTGTGCAGTGTGGGATTACATAGAGCACTGTTTAAATGGTTCAGTGTGTGTGCAGTGTGGGATTACATAGAGCACTGTTTAAATGGTTCAGTGTGTGTGCAGTGTGGGATTACATAGAGCACTGTTTAAATGGTTCAGTGTGTGTGCAGTGTGGGATTACATAGAGCACTGTTTAAATGGTTCAGTGTGTGTGCAGTGTGGGATTACATAGAGCACTGTTTAAATGGTTCAGTGTGTGTGCAGTGTGGGATTACATAGAGCACTGTTTAAATGGTTCAGTGTGTGTGCAGTGTGGGATTACATAGAGCACTGTTTAAATGGTTCAGTGTGTGTGCAGTGTGGGATTACATAGAGCACTGTTTAAATGGTTCAGTGTGTGTGCAGTGTGGGATTACATAGAGCACTGTTTAAATGGTTCAGTGTGCGTGTAGTGGAATGGAGGAAACCTCAGGATCAGTCTCAGGCCTGATGGAGAATCTCCACCCCTCTGCTGCAGATGGAGAATCTCCACCCCTCTGCATCAGATGGAGAATCTCCACCCCTCTGCATCAGATGGAGAATCTCCACCCCTCTGCATCAGATGGAGAATCTCCACCCCTCTGCTGCAGATGGAGAATCTCCACCCCTCTGCTGCAGATGGAGAATCTGGACTGTTGTCCAATTCTTTAGCCGTCTCGGCTGACTCTCTTAGAACTGCTCTAAGCCACGTCAGCAGGTCTTGCTAACTTCTTCTGCCAAACGTACATCTCCTCCCCTCTATATAATCCCATGGCCTACATCCAGACTTCCCTTCTAAAGCTGTTTTAGCACGGTCTTCTCTGTGGCATTCATAGACACAACAACATCAACAGGTAGAGAGAGTTTCTTTGGGTTTTGTGCTACTTTTAAGTGGATCTGGTTTTTCCTCCTTGGAAAGTGAATGTTATTTTATATATTTATTATATAACATTTTATTTATTTATTTATCTATAGTTATTTTATTTATTTACACCAGTGTTTACAGGTATGTGTGTAGTGCGTATACCGCAGGTATGTGTGTGTATGTCTATACCACATGGTGGACAGAGGTTGTGTAATGAGAGCCCAGTCTGTTGACAAGACATCAGAAGGGATTGGGACTGTAATTGCTCTACTGAAGAAACACTTGCGTGGTCAGGCCGGGTGATTGAGCGTGGTGCTGCTGGATGTTTTTATACACAACCGTGTCTCTACTGTATTTGGTCTGCTACCAAAAGTATTAAGCAGTCAACCACCATTTTAACTAGACACTTTAAAAATATGTATTTTCACCAGCTTAATATTATGAATCTATGTCTGCTATATGTCGTTGTACATTACTTCATAATATTGTATTAAATACTTCAAAGACCACATTCAGTGACACATTCAATTTCTTCTAATTCAAAGCATTATTTCACAATACACTTGCTTTTCTCCACTATCAATAATAGATAAATCTAAATAATAATAATAATAGTCCTCGATAGTCTAATAATATTATATTTAATGTAATATTTAATTCACGACCCTGGATTTATGTTATGAAACATAATTGGGTTTCCTTTCATATACAATAACATTTGTCATATATGCTGCCCTTAACACGCTTACGGTTTTCGGCACATATAGATCTTATACTATGTAATCTTTGTATACTGTAAGCATACCCCTACAGAAGTGTTACGCTTGGATTACACTGGCTATATTAAAATAGAAAATCATCACAACCCACATTAGACTTAATGAAATGGTTCGTTTGTGCTGAAGACTAAATGAGCTTTAGGCTGAACAATTCTGCAGTTTTCTGAACTCCTCGATTGATGGTCTCTTTTGAATGTCAATCCTTTGTTAACATCACTGTAAAATCTTTTAAAGCAAATTAATTGTCTGCATATGGGATTCAGTTGACGTTCTGATGGATTGACTAAATCGAAACTAGTTTCGTATTGTACTCTGTGGGATCCTATTATTAACACCTAGTTTTCAAAGAGTTATGAACGCTCTTCTGTTAGGGTCACTCTACTGTTGTTAGCCGTGAACACTCTTCTGTTAGGGTCACTCTACTGTTGTTACCCATGAACAGAAGTCCTGTAAAGTTTGAGTGCACTGCTCAGACCAACGTGCTGGGCCTGACAGTTGATTGATGAGTTGAATCAGGTGCATTTAAGCAGGTCAGTCACCAAAGCCGGGCTGATCTGTGACCATCTGACCAGGGATTTGCCCCGCACTGCTACATTAACTGATATGTTGCCTTTGGGCACTGGCTGCTAAGATGTAATCAGTCCATACATCAGTGGCCAGGGATTCATCTCCCAACCCTGACTCTGCTTCTCAAAGGGTTTGTTCATCTCTGTGCAGCAGGGTGCGTTGCTTTTATGTTTAATCGCAAGACGGTACGTCACGTCCTTTCTTTGCGATCCGTTTGCCACGATCAGATTAACGATTAGCCGCCTTTATTCTGAAGCCGTCTGTGTTTGAAACCAGTTTGTGCATTTTTTCCACATCTTTTTTCTGGAAGGTTTCATTTAAAATGATATGAAACATGACTTCAATCGGAATCTTGAATTCTGTATATGGAATTTCACTCTGATCTGCATTTCCCCATCACCTACCAGAAGGCTAGTTTCTTTATTCTCAGATTTCACAGAACACTCTTCTGTTAGGGTCACTCTACTGTTGTTACCCGTGAACACTCTTCTGTTAGGGTCACTACTGTTGTTACCCGTGAACACTCTTCTGTTAGGGTCACTCTACTGTTGTTACCCATGAACACTCTTCTGTTAGGGTCACTCTACTGTTGTTACCCGTGAACACTCTTCTGTTAGGGTCACTACTGTTGTTACCCGTGAACACTCTTCTGTTAGGGTCACTCTACTGTTGTTACCCATGAACACTCTTCTGTTAGGGTCACTCTACTGTTGTTACCCGTGAACACTCTTCTGTTAGGGTCACTCTACTGTTGTTACCCGTGAACACTCTTCTGTTAGGGTCACTACTGTTGTTACCCGTGAACACTCTTCTGTTAGGGTCACTTTACTGTTGTTACCCGTGAACACTCTTCTGTTAGGGTCACTACTGTTGTTACCCATGAACACTCTTCTGTTAGGGTCACTCTACTGTTGTTACCCATGAACACTCTTCTGTTAGGGTCACTACTGTTGTTACCCGTGAACACTCTTCTGTTAGGGTCACTCTACTGTTGTTACCCGTGAACACTCTTCTGTTAGGGTCACTACTGTTGTTACCCGTGAACACTCTTCTGTTAGGGTCACTTTACTGTTGTTACCCATGAACACTCTTCTGTTAGGGTCACTCTACTGTTACCCGTGAACACTCTTCTGTTAGGGTCACTTTACTGTTGTTACCCATGAACACTCTTCTGTTAGGGTCACTCTACTGTTACCCGTGAACACTCTTCTGTTAGGGTCACTCTACTGTTGTTTCCCGTGAACACTCTTCTGTTAGGGTCACTCTACTGTTGTTACCCATGAACACTCTTCTGTTAGGGTCACTCTACTGTCGTTACCCGTGAACACTCTTCTGTTAGGGTCACTCTACTGTTACCCGTGAACACTCTTCTGTTAGGGTCACTCTACTGTTGTTACCCATGAACACTCTTCTGTTAGGGTCACTACTGTTGTTACCCATGAACACTCTTCTGTTAGGGTCACTCTACTGTTGTTACCCATGAACACTCTTCTGTTAGGGTCACTACTGTTGTTACCCGTGAACACTCTTCTGTTAGGGTCACTCTACTGTTGTTACCCGTGAACACTCTTCTGTTAGGGTCACTACTGTTGTTACCCGTGAACACTCTTCTGTTAGGGTCACTTTACTGTTGTTACCCATGAACACTCTTCTGTTAGGGTCACTCTACTGTTACCCGTGAACACTCTTCTGTTAGGGTCACTTTACTGTTGTTACCCATGAACACTCTTCTGTTAGGGTCACTCTACTGTTACCCATGAACACTCTTCTGTTAGGGTCACTCTACTGTTGTTACCCATGAACACTCTTCTGTTAGGGTCACTTTACTGTCTTTACCCATGAACACTCTTCTGTTAGGGTCACTCTACTGTTGTTACCCGTGAACACTCTTCTGTTAGGGTCACTACTGTTGACTTTGATCACTGACATTTTTAGGGGCTGTTCTGGAGTCAGGCTGAATGACTTATATCGACTCTTGCGTTGAAGGTTAAATGTAAGGTTTGTTAAATTCACCTAAATTTATTCATTCATTATCCAATCCGCTTAATCCCGCTAGTCGGGGTCACGGGGGGGCTGGAGCCAATCCCAGCATCTCCGGGCCAAGGCAGGTACACCATGGGCAGGTCGCCAGTCCACCACATGGCCAACACACACACACACACACACTCACAACTATGGGTAATTTAGAGTGATTAATCAACCTACCATGCACGTCTTTGGACTGTGGGAGGAAACCAGAGAAACAGGGAGAACATGCAAACTCCACACAGAGCAGCCCAGACCGAGAATCGAACCCAGACCGCCTTGCTGTGAGGCGATGGTGCTAACCGCCATGCCGCCCGCCTAAATTTAAGGTTTTTAAATTCCCCAACTGCAGAATGGTGCTACATGGTTTTGTTCCAGCTTGGGTCATGAAGGTTAGAGGTTAGAGTGCACATTGAACGTGACAACTTTAATAAAAGCTGTACTTTAAAAGCTGTAATAGCGTGAATATCTCCATCAGCTGTTGCTCTTGGTGCTGAATTTATAGTCAAAAAATGTATTTCCTCTAAAGAAATTAACTATTTAAACACAAGCACCACTAGAAAATAAAACTGCTCCAAAACACCTAGACCAAATGAATGAAACTTTGTCTACAACCATGAAATAACACAGAACCTTTTAAGTCCAGTTTTTTTTTAAATATGTCCAGTTCCAACAGAGACTTCATTCGTGGTGGAGGGTGGGGTGTCTGACGGCAGTTGCTTTGCACAGATTGCATTACTGTGGTGGCAACACTCACTCTTAATTGTTCTGAAACTGCTGCGAGAGAGAGAGAGAGAGGGAGAGAGAGAGAGAGAGAGAGAGAGAGAGAGAGAAGGAAGGAAGGAAGGAGAGGGAGGTTGTGCTTTAAACAGCAGCTTTAATTAGGTTCTCATGCATCCTGGAATGTGTTTTTGGCTCAGTAAGGTAGGCTGGGTTTTAATGTCCTGCTTGCTTGGCTCTGTCTGTTTCACTCCTGTCTTCGTGGGATGGTTGGTAATTGGTCATTTCAGGTACAGTTTTTGGTTAGCCTTAGGTGTGAATGTTTGGATGGGGACCAACACTGATTAACTAAGAGGCTGTCCACTACAGTTGCAAACATCTGCAGTGGATTGAAGGGCCTACAGCCTAATCTTACAGGATCCGAGTGGACTCCTACCTGGCCAGGTACCCAGTCATCTTCTCTTGATTATGCATTAATACGTATTTATATTCAAACCTCAAGCACAGGGGTGTCAAAATCTGGTCCTGGAAGGCCAAAGTCCTGTAAAGTTTGGTGAGTGCACTGCTCAGACCAACGGGCTGGGCCTGACAGTTGATTGATGAGTTGAATCAGGTGCATTTAAGCAGGTCAGTCACCAAAGCCGGGCTGATCTGTGACCATCTGACCAGGGATTTGCCCCGCACTGCTACATTAACTGATATGTTGCCTTTGGGCACTGGCTGCTAAGATGTAATCAGTCCATACATCAGTGGCCAGGGATTCATCTCCCAACCCTGACTCTGCTTCTCAAAGGGTTTGTTCATCTCTGTGCAGCAGGGTGCGTTGCTTTTATGTTTAATCGTAAGACGGTACGTCACGTCCTTTCTTTGCGATCCATTTGCCACGATCATATTAACGATTAGCCACCTTTATTCTGAAGCCGTCTGTGTTTGAAACCAGTTTGTGCATTTTTTCCACATCTTTTTTCTGGAAGGTTTCATTTAAAATGATATGAATCATGACTTCAATCGGAATCTTGGATTCTGTATATGGAATTTCACTCTGATCTGCATTTCCCCATCACCTACCAGAAGGCTAGTTTCTTTATTCTCAGATTTCACTTGCCTGTGATCGTCAATCCCGCCACATTCGAATCTCGGGGAAAATGTTCTTTGCTGTTACATTTCATGGTCTTTTATGCATTGTTTTTAAATCTAATCCATCTCTGACTTGTAACCAATGGAGCATTTTATAGGTAAGTAAACAATAAAAGTGAATTATTCTTTAATCAGCCCTTATACGCAATGAGTTACATGGGTGAACACATTTAAAGCCAGGTCTTCCATCACCCTGTTTAGGTAATGGCAGCTTTGAACCAGGCTAATGGGACGGGAGCGTGCCACTAAGCCCAGATCAACCGGGCCGTCCGGGGGAATGGTTACGAGGGATGTGTCCGTGTGTTGGGAGCCACATGACATTTAGAAAATCACGACTGGTATTTTCATAAATTCATGGACACACTCTTGGGAATAAGCTTAGTCTTTTACATATATTTTTATATAGTGTCTTTACAATGTGACGAGCTAAAATTTGACCTGTTTCGTGAGTGACCTGTTCTGATTTGTAAAAACGATTTATTTGAATGTGACTTTCTGCGTATTTTATTAACTGTATTTGGTTTAATAGCAAAATTTTTATCAGTTTAATAACTCCATGGATATTAATGTAGAATCAGATTTTAGGAGCCTTGTTTTATTTAATCACAAGCTTCATGAAGTTTGTGATGAAGTGGAGCCTTCGTGTGGGGGTAAAACAGAAAAAAAAAAAACAGTTTTTTCTCTCTAGTTCTTGGATGCACACACACCTGCACACACACACACACACTAATTCACACAGACACACGCGCGCACACACACACCCCTACATCTTTAATGCAGTGAGTGCCATTAGCGGAGTGTGCAATAAATTGTATGGGGGGGGGGGGGGGGTTGTCATGCTAACATGAAGGTTTGATCTGATAGCTGTGGCCTTCGGAGATGTTCATTCTGGTCCTGCCACGGCTGAAGGACGGACCTGTCACGTTAGCGCCATGCTAGTGTTGAAGGACGGAGCCGTCACGTTAGCGTCATGCTAGTGTTGAAGGACGGAGCCGTCACGTTAGCGCCATGCTAGTGTTGAAGGACGGAGCCGTCACGTTAGCGCCATGCTAGTGTTGAAGGGCGGAGCCGTCACGTTAGCATCATGCTAGTGTTGAAGGGCGGAGCCTTCACGTTAGCGCCATGCTAGTGTTGAAGGACGGAGCCGTCACGTTAGCGTCATGCTAGTGTTGAAGGGCGGAGCTGTCACGTTAGCGCCATGCTAGTGTTGAAGGGTGGAGCCGTCATGTTAGCGTCATGCTAGTGTTGAAGGGCAGAGCCGTCACGTTAGCGCCATGCTAGTGTTGAAGGATGGACCTGTCACGTTAGCGTCATGCTAGTGTTGAAGGACGGAGCCGTCACGTTAGCGTCATGCTAGTGTTGAAGGGCGGAGCTGTCACGTTAGCGCCATGCTAGTGTTGAAGGGTGGAGCCGTCATGTTAGCGTCATGCTAGTGTTGAAGGGCAGAGCCGTCACGTTAGCGCCATGCTAGTGTTGAAGGATGGACCTGTCACGTTAGCGTCATGCTAGTGTTGAAGGACGGAGCTGTCATGTTAGCTACATGCTAGTGTTGAAGGGCGGAGCTGTCACGTTAGCGCCATGCTAGTGTTGAAGGACGTACCTGTCACGTTTGCGTCATGTTTCTGGTAAAGGACAGACTTGGCACGTTCACGTCATGCTTGTGGTCACGCGGTCATGCTTGGATGTCTCTGTAAAGGTGTTCACTGAAGGAAAGACACTCTGCTAGTCTCCTAGTCACCTGAAGACAGGCCTTGTGTTTCATTACTGCTGTTGTTGGTGTCCACCACCCCAGTGATTGAACACAAGCACGGGCTTGTTCGGTGGTGGCGTGCCTGAAATGGTGATCCGATGACCTTCACCCCAGGCTCTCGTTTGGGATGATGCAGTGATCCAGAGCTCAGTGCTCACCCCATCAGGGGGTTTCATTCATTCACTTATGGAAAGCACGTAAAAGAAAGCAATTACAGCTTTCTTTGTGGCTTTTTTGTTGCATGTAGATCTCTGGTGGTTCATGTAAAAGGTAGACCATGCATCCTTGAGACACCGAGAGTGTGTGTGTGTGTGTGTGTGTGCGTGTGTGCTTGGTGTTATGCTGATCTTCAACTGGGTATTTTTGTTAAAAGGTTAAAGGTTATGATTCTGAGGGTTAGATGATGGATCCCCCTCAGTGATCGTGTGCTTCTGCTGTGCTGAGACCCTGCTAAGCAGCTTTGACACCATCTCCTTCTCTTTGGACCACAGTGTGTATGCGTGAGGACCTTCTCTCTGATGGAGCACACAGGAACCTCGCCTTGCTGTTTCACCTGGAGTGCAGCTACGCCTGTCTGACCTACTACGAGTACCGCAAAGCTAAAGACCACCTGCAGAAAGCACGCCAGCTCTCGGGACTCGAAATCAACATGACAGGTGGGTGGCACAGGGGGGGGGCTGTGCTGTCCCCCCCCCCCCCCCCCAAACGATCAGGGTGGGTGTGGCTGTAGGAGAGACAGAGGGAATGATTTAAAGGAGGGTGGAGGAGGGAGTGGAGTGGAATGGGTGGGTGATTGATGTTGTTGTGTTGCGTTCTCAGGCGCTCTGGGGAAGAGAACTCGTTTTCAGGAGAATTTTCTTGCCCAGCTCATCCTCAGTGTAAAGAGGAAGGATGATTCTCCTGTTCCCGAGAGCGAGGGCAACCTCTCACCTGCACCCACGCCCAGACACCTCCTGCCAAAGGTATGAACAGGTGCACGTAGCAGTAATCTCTTAATATTGTGCACTATTCGCCATGACCACCAGGTGGTGACCTTTGCTCTTGGGTTTACTACAGAAATGACATTGAATTGCAATGAAGGTCATGCTGTCTGGTAATACATTTTATGCAGATGTCTCCATCTGTTTCTTTCTGTCTCTGTCTCTCTGTCTGTCTCTCTATCTGTCTAACCCTGATGTTCTTGATGATGTTCACAGCTCTCTGGAAGGGCTCGTAGGGAGTTGGTGTTCTACAGATCTTTCTCGGCATGCTCCGAGAAGATGTTTTCTTCTTTTCTGTTTTGGTGGCCGCGTTTTAGTGCATCTCATCTACCGGCTTTAGGATGTCTAAGATCAGTCCAGCGTGCCTGTGCACCTTTACAGACGACCCATGTGTGTGCAGGCATGTGTATGTGTGTCTTACGTTGAAACTGTGGTTTTTGGTTCTGTGTGCAGGACCACCAGCTGGACGATGATACAGTGCTAAACCAGATGACCCTGGCCGAGCCGTGTGAGCTGCAGCTCCCGGAGCTGAGAGCCGAGGAGCAGGCCCTCATCCTGGGGGTGTGGTGAGTCCTCCAGCCGCCGACGCTGCTCCCAAACACCGCCACGCCGCACGCTCAGCCCCGTGTTTACTGGAACTTTTAATGCTAATGATGACACTGGGTTTAAAAGCTCACTGTTTCAAATCTTGCTGAGAGATTGTCGGCTTGTGGAATTTCAGGAATATTTTGGAGTCGTTAAAAGTCTCACGCAGACTTGAAAAGAATTGGATAATTTTTTGGATCAAATCATGGAATATCAGGGATTTTTGTTTGTAGCATTTCTAGTGTTTAGCTGCCGTTCGAGTGCTGAATGTTGACGTGTTTCCCATGATGTGGGAGTGGTGGTGATTGGTCAGTTTTTCCGTGGCCTTTATTTCTTGTTCATTCTAGGTCGTGGAACATCAGTGTTTTAGTCAGTAAAAGTCAGAGAGTTTGACATTTGACTTGGGAGTGCTGTTGGCAACACATCAATGTAATATACTTACTCAAGTGTGAACAAGTGTCCGTGTGTGTGTGTATGCAGGGTGTGGTTGAATGGGTGGTGTGTCCGTGTGTGTGTGTGCGCCTGTGTGTGCGTGTTCCTTTGTTTGTGTTCTTGTTGTTTAATTCCTGATTTGTAAACCTCCGTGTGTGTGTGCGTCACTGTGTGTGTGCGTCACTCTGTGTGTGTTTGTTTTCTCCTTATAGTCGTTTCATTCCGGAGCTGTAAACCTCTGTGTGTGTGTGTGTGTGTGTGTGTGTGTGCTGCTTATGTAGAGGTTGTAGCAGGACTGTTCAGCAGATTTTGGAGCCCCTGGGTGTAATTAACGCCCCACTCTCCACCCCTCACACCCCCACAGCTCATTCTAGTGGAGGCGGAGCTGGCTGCGGGGGCGGGGCTTAGTGATTGTGAGGCGGGGCTCCAGAGTCTCGCTGTCATTAGCTCCGCCCACTCTTTTCTGTCCTGACTGGCCACAGACGCGTGTAATTCTACACGGCAGCAGAATTAATTCCACTGAGTGACGCTCAGAGCTGTGAATCTTCACCCTCTTAACCTCGTACTACGCTTGCAAACTTCACGCTCCATCAAGCTGCCTTTGGTAAACACTGATCAACCTCTCCACCGCTTGTGTACTCGTATACTCAGGTCAATTATGTTTGTATTTGTCATTTAATGCCCTGACAAAGTGGGGTGGGCCTTCTGGATTTTATTGGGCCGAACCTAAACGACTCGGGCGAGCAGACAGACTGTGGTGCTGCTTGGATCAGAGCTGCACAGACAAACAGCTTCTACTCTTGATTGACGGCTTCACAGCTAAGATGTCGTATCTCACACCAAACACACACAGTTGCGGTGAATTAACGCATAAATGAAGATAATCACGTGAACTGTTTGTGCAAACCCCTGTGGACCTCTAAAGACGTGCGACAGGCCATTCTTACTGCATTCCGTGTTAGATAATTGCCAAGTTGTGAAATTGAGGTGATTATAGGATTATAATGATATAATGATCCTAGATCCTAGCATGAGAGTATGTGTGATGGCTTCAAAGTTGTAATACAGTAGCTGTACTTTTCCAGTGGTATTTTCACTTTTCTCAAGTGAAAATACCACTGGAATTATATACACACAATAGAAATCCCAAACCCCCCCCCCCCCCCCCCCCCCCAGCCTCGGTCTGGCTGTTTTAGGGTGGTGTTGGCCGTATCCCGACCACGACCTAGCAGAACAACAACCCAGACACTTCAGTTTGGTTATCTTCTGGATAGAGGACGTCTTGCGGCCAACACATTTCCATCAGTGCCTTTAATCTCATAATGGCTGGCTGTCACAGATGATTATATGCGACGTGTGAAAGATCTATATTGCGGAGACTGCCCCCTGAGGATGAGGAGAAGTTATGGAGGAAGGGGGCGGGGTTATGTGGGTGCTGATGGAGCCGTTGTTGCACACCGCCCGCTACATCCGCCTTCACAGCAAGGCTCCATCGGCCACGTTTAAGCGGTGTCCCTCACGTAGGATGCTGGGTTTACATTTACATTTATGGCATTTAGCAGACACTCTTATCCAGAGCGACTTACAAAGTGCTTTGCATCTGATCACAGAATTCATCCTAGGAAATAGTACGGATAGGCCAGAATTCAAGACACCATTGAGTCAGACTACTAAACTACAGGAGTCAATGTCATTACCTAAATCAAATCAAATCAAATTTATTTGTATAGCGCTTTTCACAACACACGTTGTCACAAAGCGGCTTTACAGGATTTACAAGGTTAACAATACTATGGGTCCAAATCCCTAATGAGCAAGCCAGAGGCGACAGTGGCAAGGAAAAACTCCCTAGATGGTGGGGAATAGGAAGACCTAGTGTTTTGCAAGTTAGACGTTTGCCAAGAAGCACAAATAACCATAGGCAGACATACAATTTAAGAACAACGGCAAGTGGTATCAGCCGAGTGAGTGCTAAGGGTTGGAGCTTGATGAGGCTACCTCTGTGCTCCGCTCCGTCTTTGTGACGTGGCCATGTGCCCCTCGTCACCTTGAGGTTTGTTCACGCTGTTTCTATTTCTCCCTCTTTCAGCACCGACTTCCAGAAGAACAATCCGGTCCACAAACTAAACGAAGAGGAGCTTCTGGCCTTCACGACAGTAAGTCATGACTGGGTGTGTGTGTGTGTGTGTGTGTGTGTGTGTGCGTGCACGCTCGTGCGCACGTGTCTGCGTGCGTGTGCGGCGTGTTCCGTGCCTCGTGGCCTTGGCCTTGCCCCGGTGTCTCCATGGTACCATAGGGGGCCGTAAACCTGAAGGAAACGCCGAGTCGTGCTTTGGCTGTGCGTGTTAGCATGGTCCGATCCACATCATCCATCTCCTTCCACTTCTAGCGCTTGTGTGAACTCGCCGCCCCTGGAATATCCGCCCGTGCATGAGCAAGTTCGTTCGTCCGTCTGTCTGTCTTACAAATAGTTGAATCAGACCAGGAGACGTGTCTCTCCTCGTAGGAGACGTGTCTCTCCTCGTAGGAGACGTGTCTCTCCTCGTAGGAGACGTGTCTCTCCTCGTAGGAGCCCAGATGCAAACTCCTTTCCTAAATTTTGGATGATGTGGGGGGGAAAAAATGTTTTACTTCCACAGTCGTTCACCAATGGCAAAGTTTGGCAAACCCCATTACCAGTGTTCAAAGAACCAGTAAACATCTTTGAAACGCATTCTGTATTTACTTACTTTTTTTTACAGTGGTTTACAGCAGTTTTGTTTTCATTTATGTTAAAAATATACCCATGTAAAGTAGCTTGAAGAACCTGGCTTTCATAGGGCAGGACTGCATCCGATTTCAGGTTAAAATGATCTGGTCCAAATGCAAACCTAAAAACAGCTCAGTGAGATCACATCCTTGTGTTGATGAGAGGCCACTGCATTAGTATTTTAGCACCGTCACTGATGACTGTCATAAAAATGGCAAAGTGATTTAAAAACATCCGTGATATGTACAGAAAATGCTGTTCATTTATTTATAATTCAGAACAGGTGGCTGGAATACATTATGAATATGTAAAAAAAAAATGTTTAACCATGCTTAAAACTAGACCAACAGACGGACCATTTTCTTCAGCTGCTGGAGCTCATACACTGTGTCACAACATCACAGTGACAACAGCCAAAACTGTCCAAATGCAAACTAATGGATAAGGGTCAAAGGTCAAATGAAGGAACCTGCTGAGAGCAGTTACACTGGCCCTTTACCACCTTGATAAACTCTCCATGGAAACTTGTGGGCACGTTGCCATATCCACAGCAGTTTTGTGTTGTCCTCAGACAGTTGTGGGCAGCATGTCAGAGGTAATTAAAGCATGTAGTAACATACCTGAAGGAAACGGTTTATTAGACGTCTCTGTTTCCTTCTGCTGAAAGCGTCTTTCTTGCGTCAAATAAGCAGACGACGCATTTCTTACAGCGGGCGACGTACGTTCAGACAGCATCTATTATTCACGAGTTCTCATCCCACAGAACAATTATGTGTGATTTATTTCTGTTTCTGAGCAGCATCGTTTGCAATTTGCTCTCCTCCCCCACCTCCTCAAACGTGTGCACGTGGACACACACATGCGTACACACACACACACTCAACACTACACTGCACGCTCACCCTGGCTGTGTTTAGCACATGCTGATTGAAGGTTCCTGCTCTGTATCTCCATCTCCTGTAAGAGTGACAGACCGTATTAATGTTCAGTATGAATGTTCCGTATGAATGTTCCGTATTGATGTTAATTTGCTCAGCTGACTTGTTTCAGCTTGTGCTTGTTTTTTCTTCTCATCTGACCCCCCAGAAAAGAACATTTGTATGCATGTCTTCCCTGTCGTCATGGTTTCTGGGTCCATTTGCATTTGTTATGTTTCCTTTTGCCGGCTCTCCTCGCAGAAGTTTTGCCGTGTCCCGACACCGCGCTCTGGGCCGCCGTGTCCCGACACCGCGCTCTGGGCCGCCGTGTCCCGACACCGCGCTCTGGGCCGCCGTGTCCCGACACCGCGCTCGGGGCCGCCGTGTCCCGACACCGCGCTCGGGGCCGCCGTGTCCCGACACCGCGCTCGGGGCCGCCGTGTCCCGACACCGCGCTCGGGGCCGCCGTGTCCCGACACCGCGCTCGGGGCCGCCGTGTCCCGACACCGCGCTCGGGGCCGCCGTGTCCCGACACCGCGCTCGGGGCCGCCGTGTCCCGACACCGCGCTCGGGGCCGCCGTGTCCTGACACCGCGCTCTGGGCCGCCGTGTCCCGACACCGCGCTCGGGGCCGCCGTGTCCTGACACCGCGCTCTGGGCCGCCGTGTCCCGACACCGCGCTCGGGGCCGCCGTGTCCTGATTTGTGAGAAGGGCAGAAGCATCTTCCACGGATCTTGTGTGGGATCAATTATTTGCGATTGGCGTTTTGACCTCAAGCCAAATCCGCTTTCCTCAACAATCAGGATCAAGTGTCCTAGCCAGGATTTTGAACCTTGGGCGAACGTGTCTGTTTCTTAAGGCTGACATGTTCACACCTGACCTCAGGGACACCTTCCTGTTTTCCCCTAATCTTGTTACTGAGCTGACGGAGGCCCTGTTGGAGCTGGTAATGGATGCTGGTGTGGTTAGCGTGGGGGCTGTTGGGATTGTGGTCTAGGAAGCCCACTCACCCTCCTGTTCTGACAGCCACGCGCTCGTCCAGACATACCTACTCCCGTCCCAAAGACGTCTAGACGAGCCGTAAGACATGGATGCATTGCACACGGCGTCTAGCATGGGCGCGTCAGCTTAGAGATACGAGAGGGCGTTGGGGTGTAATCTGATGGACTGGAAAAGAAACTTGACTGAGTTCAGAAACCACACGTCCCCTGAACCCAGCAGTGGCAGTAGCACCACCACTGTGTCTATTTCTCTTTTGCCTAAAGCTTTTACATCAGTTTGGTCAGACGTGGTGACCAGACGTCGTTGAGGTTTCCATCCAAAGCCTCTCGCATTGAGCTGTGTGGGCCGAGGTCTGGCCCCAGCCACGGCTAGACTAGCTGTCTGAGTGTGTGGGTTTGTAGACATGTATGATGGGAATGCAGTGCATGCTGGGAAGGGCCTGGCTCAGGAGGGGTGTTCTCATGCTGGGACCAGCAGCCTGTGCCATGCTGGATCCATAAAGGCTCAAAGGCTCTTTCACCATCTCGACTCGATGACTTTAATGGAACGAGTCATGCACCTCTAGAACTATATAGCGCTGCTTAGTTTACCTTCTCTACAGACCAGCAGGCCTCCAACAATAACATGGCTGATGGTCCATGACGAGGGGTCAGAATTCACACACCCCCTCCAAACATGAGCGTTTTTCAGAACCACTGAGCAGAGTGTAAATGGCAAGGCAGCTGAACCAGCACTTTTGCAGAACCACAAGGGAGATTCACAGCTCAGTCTCGCGTCTCACTAAATACCCCCTCCCCCCTCCTGTGGTAATCACTTTTTGTGGGTGTTTGAGCAGGTTGGGGGGGGTAGAATAGAAGCATTTTGTTTAATGAACCATGTTGTCGGGCCGGGGCACGTGGGTAGAGGTG
This sequence comes from Brachyhypopomus gauderio, assembly GCF_052324685.1. Lineage (NCBI taxonomy): Eukaryota > Metazoa > Chordata > Actinopteri > Gymnotiformes > Hypopomidae > Brachyhypopomus > Brachyhypopomus gauderio. The sequence continues at coordinate 582 of NW_027507352.1, read as the reverse complement.
GGGCCTGGGTAATTCTGCCCTCTAGCTGTGAGTGTAAACCCCACACACACACGTCCCACAAACCCTGCTCCCCTCTGTCCATTACTGCCGACGTCCTCGAGTAACACATTCCTGTCAGTGAGACAGGAAGCGATGGCTAATTTGGCACGGTTACACTTAATCTGGAGGTTATTGCTCTCCTATAGACGTTTCATTTATCGCACAGCTCCCATATGGAACATAATGGTTATACTTATTGAAACTTTTAAAAAGAAGTGAACTGGGATATACTTACTACTGGCTGAGAAATGAAGTCTATATGGTTTTGTAATGTTTACCATTAATCTTCTTTATAGGCCAGTGCAGTATAATAAGAAGTTAATAGTTTCTTTATTAATTTCAATGAGTGCAGGAGCCCTAATACCTAACACAGCTTGGTGTGTGTGTGCTGGGGGTTTTGGGGGGAGGGGGTTGTTGGCGAGCGTATTTGTGTGTTGAATGTCTTCGTCGCTGTCGTTTGCTGATGATGAGAGTGACTACATTCCCGTCTAAATCCCGTTGGAGTCCAGCAGAATTGTTTTCACTTCAGCTGCAGCGTGTCCG
>NW_027507351.1:0-46959 GCF_052324685.1 Brachyhypopomus gauderio | reverse complement strand
GCGTTTGCTGGCGTTGTAAGAGCTCTAAACAGTGTTTCTGAGCATAACTTGGAGCAAAAGTGCAACTTTTGAAGAATGAACTGAAAACTCATATTTTGTTCCAAAACAGTGTTTGGATGTGATAACAAGCTGTTTTATCATGTTTGTAATGTTACACATCCATTTTCTAACAAGTAGTAAGTCTTGCATTAAGGCGTTCAAAACAGCGTTTGCTGGCGTTGTAAGAGCTCTAAACAGTGTTTCTGAGCATAACTTGTGGCAAAAGTGCAACTTTTGAAGAATGAAAAGAAAACTCATATTTTGAATGAAAACAGTGTTTGGATGTGATAACAAGCTGTTTTATCATGTTTGTAATGTTACACATCATTTTCTAACAAGTAGTAAGTCTTGCATTAAGGCGTTCAAAACAGCGTTTGCTGGCGTTGTAAGAGCTCTAAACAGTGTTTCCTGAGCATAACTTGGAGCAAAAGTGCAACTTTTGAAGAATGAACTGAAAACTCATATTTTGTTCCTAAAACAGTGTTTGGATGTGATAACAAGCTGTTTTATCATGTTTGTAATGTTACACATCCATTTTCTAACAAGTAGTAAGTCTTGCATTAAGGCGTTCAAAAACAGCGTTTGCTGGCGTTGTAAGAGCTCTAAACAGTGTTTCTGAGCATAACTTGTGGCAAAAGTGCAACTTTTGAAGAATGAAAAGAAAACTCATATTTTGAATGAAAACAGTGTTTGGATGTGATAACAAGCTGTTTTATCATGTTTGTAATGTTACACATCCATTTTCTAACAAGTAGTAAGTCTTGCATTAAGGCGTTCAAAACAGCGTTTGCTGGCGCTGTAAGCGCTCTAAACAGTGTTTCTGAGCATAACTTGGAGCAAAAGTGCAACTTTTGAAGAATGAACTGAAAACTCATATTTTGTTCTAAAACAGTGTTTGGATGTGATAACAAGCTGTTTTATCATGTTGTAATGTTACACATCCATTTTCTAACAAGTAGTAAGTCTTGCATTAAGGCGTTCAAAACAGCGTTTGCTGGCGCTGTAAGCGCTCTAAACAGTGTTTCTGAGCATAACTTGGAGCAAAAGTGCAACTTTTGAAGAATGAACTGAAAACTCATATTTTGTTCTAAAACAGTGTTTGGATGTGATAACAAGCTGTTTTATCATGTTTGTAATGTTACACATGCATTTCCTAACAAGTAGGTAAGGCTTGCATTAAGGCGTTCAAAACAGCGTTTGCTGGCGCTGTAAGCGCTCTAAACAGTGTTTCTGAGCATAACTTGGAGCAAAAGTGCAACTTTTGAAGAATGAACTGAAAACTCATATTTTGTTCTAAAACAGTGTTTGGATGTGATAACAAGCTGTTTTATCATGTTTGTAATGTTACACATGCATTTCCTAACAAGTAGGTAAGGCTTGCATTAAGGCGTTCAAAACAGCGTTTGCTGGCGTTGTAAGAGCTCTAAACAGTGTTTCTGAGCATAACTTGGAGCAAAAGTGCAACTTTTGAAGAATGAACTGAAAACTCATATTTTGTTCCAAAACAGTGTTTGGATGTGATAACAAGCTGTTTTATCATGTTTGTAATGTTACACATGCATTTCCTAACAAGTAGTAAGGCTTGCATTAAGGCGTTCAAAACAGTGTTTGCTGGCGTTGTAAGAGCTCTAAACAGTGTTTCTGAGCATAACTTGTGGCAAAAGTGCAACTTTTGAAGAATGAAAAGAAAACTCATATTTTGAATGAAAACAGTGTTTGGATGTGATAACAAGCTGTTTTATCATGTTTGTAATGTTACACATCCATTTTCTAACAAGTAGTAAGTCTTGCATTAAGGCGTTCAAAACAGCGTTTGCTGGCGCTGTAAGCGCTCTAAACAGTGTTTCTGAGCATAACTTGGAGCAAAAGTGCAACTTTTGAAGAATGAACTGAAAACTCATATTTTGTTCCAAAACAGTGTTTGGATGTGATAACAAGCTGTTTTATCATGTTTGTAATGTTACACATCCATTTTCTAACAAGTAGTAAGTCTTGCATTAAGGCGTTCAAAACAGCGTTTGCTGGCGTTGTAAGAGCTCTAAACAGTGTTTCTGAGCATAACTTGTGGCAAAAGTGCAACTTTTGAAGAATGAAAAGAAAACTCATATTTTGAATGAAAACAGTGTTTGGATGTGATAACAAGCTGTTTTATCATGTTTGTAATGTTACACATCCATTTTCTAACAAGTAGTAAGTCTTGCATTAAGGCGTTCAAAACAGCGTTTGCTGGCGTTGTAAGAGCTCTAAACAGTGTTTCTGAGCATAACTTGTGGCAAAAGTGCAACTTTTGAAGAATGAACTGAAAACTCATATTTTGTTCCAAAACAGTGTTTGGATGTGATAACAAGCTGTTTTATCATGTTTGTAATGTTACACATGCATTTCCTAACAAGTAGGTAAGGCTTGCATTAAGGCGTTCAAAACAGCGTTTGCTGGCGCTGTAAGCGCTCTAAACAGTGTTTCTGAGCATAACTTGGAGCAAAAGTGCAACTTTTGAAGAATGAACTGAAAACTCATATTTTGTTCTAAAACAGTGTTTGGATGTGATAACAAGCTGTTTTATCATGTTTGTAATGTTACACATGCATTTCCTAACAAGTAGGTAAGGCTTGCATTAAGGCGTTCAAAACAGCGTTTGCTGGCGTTGTAAGAGCTCTAAACAGTGTTTCTGAGCATAACTTGGAGCAAAAGTGCAACTTTTGAAGAATGAACTGAAAACTCATATTTTGTTCCAAAACAGTGTTTGGATGTGATAACAAGCTGTTTTATCATGTTTGTAATGTTACACATCCATTTTCTAACAAGTAGTAAGTCTTGCATTAAGGCGTTCAAAACAGCGTTTGCTGGCGTTGTAAGAGCTCTAAACAGTGTTTCTGAGCATAACTTGTGGCAAAAGTGCAACTTTTGAAGAATGAAAAGAAAACTCATATTTTGAATGAAAACAGTGTTTGGATGTGATAACAAGCTGTTTTATCATGTTTGTAATGTTACACATCCATTTTCTAACAAGTAGTAAGTCTTGCATTAAGGCGTTCAAAACAGCGTTTGCTGGCGCTGTAAGCGCTCTAAACAGTGTTTCTGAGCATAACTTGGAGCAAAAGTGCAACTTTTGAAGAATGAACTGAAAACTCATATTTTGTTCTAAAACAGTGTTTGGATGTGATAACAAGCTGTTTTATCATGTTTGTAATGTTACACATGCATTTCCTAACAAGTAGGTAAGGCTTGCATTAAGGCGTTCAAAACAGCGTTTGCTGGCGCTGTAAGCGCTCTAAACAGTGTTTCTGAGCATAACTTGGAGCAAAAGTGCAACTTTTGAAGAATGAACTGAAAACTCATATTTTGTTCTAAAACAGTGTTTGGATGTGATAACAAGCTGTTTTATCATGTTTGTAATGTTACACATGCATTTCCTAACAAGTAGGTAAGGCTTGCATTAAGGCGTTCAAAACAGCGTTTGCTGGCGTTGTAAGAGCTCTAAACAGTGTTTCTGAGCATAACTTGGAGCAAAAGTGCAACTTTTGAAGAATGAACTGAAAACTCATATTTTGTTCCAAAACAGTGTTTGGATGTGATAACAAGCTGTTTTATCATGTTTGTAATGTTACACATGCATTTCCTAACAAGTAGTAAGGCTTGCATTAAGGCGTTCAAAACAGTGTTTGCTGGCGTTGTAAGAGCTCTAAACAGTGTTTCTGAGCATAACTTGTGGCAAAAGTGCAACTTTTGAAGAATGAAAAGAAAACTCATATTTTGAATGAAAACAGTGTTTGGATGTGATAACAAGCTGTTTTATCATGTTTGTAATGTTACACATCCATTTTCTAACAAGTAGTAAGTCTTGCATTAAGGCGTTCAAAACAGCGTTTGCTGGCGCTGTAAGCGCTCTAAACAGTGTTTCTGAGCATAACTTGGAGCAAAAGTGCAACTTTTGAAGAATGAACTGAAAACTCATATTTTGTTCCAAAACAGTGTTTGGATGTGATAACAAGCTGTTTTATCATGTTTGTAATGTTACACATCCATTTTCTAACAAGTAGTAAGTCTTGCATTAAGGCGTTCAAAACAGCGTTTGCTGGCGTTGTAAGAGCTCTAAACAGTGTTTCTGAGCATAACTTGTGGCAAAAGTGCAACTTTTGAAGAATGAAAAGAAAACTCATATTTTGAATGAAAACAGTGTTTGGATGTGATAACAAGCTGTTTTATCATGTTTGTAATGTTACACATCCATTTTCTAACAAGTAGTAAGTCTTGCATTAAGGCGTTCAAAACAGCGTTTGCTGGCGCTGTAAGCGCTCTAAACAGTGTTTCTGAGCATAACTTGGAGCAAAAGTGCAACTTTTGAAGAATGAACTGAAAACTCATATTTTGTTCTAAAACAGTGTTTGGATGTGATAACAAGCTGTTTTATCATGTTTGTAATGTTACACATCCATTTTCTAACAAGTAGTAAGTCTTGCATTAAGGCGTTCAAAACAGCGTTTGCTGGCGCTGTAAGCGCTCTAAACAGTGTTTCTGAGCATAACTTGGAGCAAAAGTGCAACTTTTGAAGAATGAACTGAAAACTCATATTTTGTTCTAAAACAGTGTTTGGATGTGATAACAAGCTGTTTTATCATGTTTGTAATGTTACACATGCATTTCCTAACAAGTAGGTAAGGCTTGCATTAAGGCGTTCAAAACAGCGTTTGCTGGCGCTGTAAGCGCTCTAAACAGTGTTTCTGAGCATAACTTGTGGCAAAAGTGCAACTTTTGAAGAATGAAAAGAAAACTCATATTTTGAATGAAAACAGTGTTTGGATGTGATAACAAGCTGTTTTATCATGTTTGTAATGTTACACATCCATTTTCTAACAAGTAGTAAGTCTTGCATTAAGGCGTTCAAAACAGCGTTTGCTGGCGCTGTAAGCGCTCTAAACAGTGTTTCTGAGCATAACTTGGAGCAAAAGTGCAACTTTTGAAGAATGAACTGAAAACTCATATTTTGTTCTAAAACAGTGTTTGGATGTGATAACAAGCTGTTTTATCATGTTTGTAATGTTACACATGCATTTCCTAACAAGTAGGTAAGGCTTGCATTAAGGCGTTCAAAACAGCGTTTGCTGGCGTTGTAAGAGCTCTAAACAGTGTTTCTGAGCATAACTTGTGGCAAAAGTGCAACTTTTGAAGAATGAAAAGAAAACTCATATTTTGAATGAAAACAGTGTTTGGATGTGATAACAAGCTGTTTTATCATGTTTGTAATGTTACACATGCATTTCCATACAAGTAGTAAGGCTGGCATTAAGGCGTTCAAAACAGCGTTTGCTGGCGTTGTAAGAGCTCTAAACAGTGTTTCTGAGCATAACTTGTGGCAAAAGTGCAACTTTTGAAGAATGAACTGAAAACTCATATTTTGTTCCAAAACAGTGTTTGGATGTGATAACAAGCTGTTTTATCATGTTTGTAATGTTACACATGCATTTCCTAACAAGTATTAAGGCTTGCATTAAGGCGTTCAAAACAGCGTTTGCTGGCGTTGTAAGAGCTCTAAACAGTGTTTCTGAGCATAACTTGTGGCAAAAGTGCAACTTTTGAAGAATGAAAAGAAAACTCATATTTTGAATGAAAACAGTGTTTGGATGTGATAACAAGCTGTTTTATCATGTTTGTAATGTTACACATCCATTTTCTAACAAGTAGTAAGTCTTGCATTAAGGCGTTCAAAACAGCGTTTGCTGGCGCTGTAAGCGCTCTAAACAGTGTTTCTGAGCATAACTTGGAGCAAAAGTGCAACTTTTGAAGAATGAACTGAAAACTCATATTTTGTTCTAAAACAGTGTTTGGATGTGATAACAAGCTGTTTTATCATGTTTGTAATGTTACACATGCATTTCCTAACAAGTAGGTAAGGCTTGCATTAAGGCGTTCAAAACAGCGTTTGCTGGCGCTGTAAGCGCTCTAAACAGTGTTTCTGAGCATAACTTGGAGCAAAAGTGCAACTTTTGAAGAATGAACTGAAAACTCATATTTTGTTCTAAAACAGTGTTTGGATGTGATAACAAGCTGTTTTATCATGTTTGTAATGTTACACTTGCATTTTCTAACAAGTAGTAAGTCTTGCATTAAGGCGTTCAAAACAGCGTTTGCTGGCGCTGTAAGCGCTCTAAACAGTGTTTCTGAGCATAACTTGGAGCAAAAGTGCAACTTTTGAAGAATGAACTGAAAACTCATATTTTGTTCCAAAACAGTGTTTGGATGTGATAACAAGCTGTTTTATCATGTTTGTAATGTTACACATCCATTTTCTAACAAGTAGTAAGTCTTGCATTAAGGCGTTCAAAACAGCGTTTGCTGGCGTTGTAAGAGCTCTAAACAGTGTTTCTGAGCATAACTTGTGGCAAAAGTGCAACTTTTGAAGAATGAAAAGAAAACTCATATTTTGAATGAAAACAGTGTTTGGATGTGATAACAAGCTGTTTTATCATGTTTGTAATGTTACACATCCATTTTCTAACAAGTAGTAAGTCTTGCATTAAGGCGTTCAAAACAGCGTTTGCTGGCGCTGTAAGCGCTCTAAACAGTGTTTCTGAGCATAACTTGGAGCAAAAGTGCAACTTTTGAAGAATGAACTGAAAACTCATATTTTGTTCTAAAACAGTGTTTGGATGTGATAACAAGCTGTTTTATCATGTTTGTAATGTTACACATCCATTTTCTAACAAGTAGTAAGTCTTGCATTAAGGCGTTCAAAACAGCGTTTGCTGGCGCTGTAAGCGCTCTAAACAGTGTTTCTGAGCATAACTTGGAGCAAAAGTGCAACTTTTGAAGAATGAACTGAAAACTCATATTTTGTTCTAAAACAGTGTTTGGATGTGATAACAAGCTGTTTTATCATGTTTGTAATGTTACACATGCATTTCCTAACAAGTAGGTAAGGCTTGCATTAAGGCGTTCAAAACAGCGTTTGCTGGCGCTGTAAGCGCTCTAAACAGTGTTTCTGAGCATAACTTGTGGCAAAAGTGCAACTTTTGAAGAATGAAAAGAAAACTCATATTTTGAATGAAAACAGTGTTTGGATGTGATAACAAGCTGTTTTATCATGTTTGTAATGTTACACATCCATTTTCTAACAAGTAGTAAGTCTTGCATTAAGGCGTTCAAAACAGCGTTTGCTGGCGCTGTAAGCGCTCTAAACAGTGTTTCTGAGCATAACTTGGAGCAAAAGTGCAACTTTTGAAGAATGAACTGAAAACTCATATTTTGTTCTAAAACAGTGTTTGGATGTGATAACAAGCTGTTTTATCATGTTTGTAATGTTACACATGCATTTCCTAACAAGTAGGTAAGGCTTGCATTAAGGCGTTCAAAACAGCGTTTGCTGGCGTTGTAAGAGCTCTAAACAGTGTTTCTGAGCATAACTTGTGGCAAAAGTGCAACTTTTGAAGAATGAAAAGAAAACTCATATTTTGAATGAAAACAGTGTTTGGATGTGATAACAAGCTGTTTTATCATGTTTGTAATGTTACACATGCATTTCCATACAAGTAGTAAGGCTGGCATTAAGGCGTTCAAAACAGCGTTTGCTGGCGTTGTAAGAGCTCTAAACAGTGTTTCTGAGCATAACTTGTGGCAAAAGTGCAACTTTTGAAGAATGAACTGAAAACTCATATTTTGTTCCAAAACAGTGTTTGGATGTGATAACAAGCTGTTTTATCATGTTTGTAATGTTACACATGCATTTCCTAACAAGTATTAAGGCTTGCATTAAGGCGTTCAAAACAGCGTTTGCTGGCGTTGTAAGAGCTCTAAACAGTGTTTCTGAGCATAACTTGTGGCAAAAGTGCAACTTTTGAAGAATGAAAAGAAAACTCATATTTTGAATGAAAACAGTGTTTGGATGTGATAACAAGCTGTTTTATCATGTTTGTAATGTTACACATCCATTTTCTAACAAGTAGTAAGTCTTGCATTAAGGCGTTCAAAACAGCGTTTGCTGGCGCTGTAAGCGCTCTAAACAGTGTTTCTGAGCATAACTTGGAGCAAAAGTGCAACTTTTGAAGAATGAACTGAAAACTCATATTTTGTTCTAAAACAGTGTTTGGATGTGATAACAAGCTGTTTTATCATGTTTGTAATGTTACACATGCATTTCCTAACAAGTAGGTAAGGCTTGCATTAAGGCGTTCAAAACAGCGTTTGCTGGCGCTGTAAGCGCTCTAAACAGTGTTTCTGAGCATAACTTGGAGCAAAAGTGCAACTTTTGAAGAATGAACTGAAAACTCATATTTTGTTCTAAAACAGTGTTTGGATGTGATAACAAGCTGTTTTATCATGTTTGTAATGTTACACATGCATTTCCTAACAAGTAGGTAAGGCTTGCATTAAGGCGTTCAAAACAGCGTTTGCTGGCGTTGTAAGAGCTCTAAACAGTGTTTCTGAGCATAACTTGGAGCAAAAGTGCAACTTTTGAAGAATGAACTGAAAACTTATATTTTGTTCTAAAACAGTGTTTGGATGTGATAACAAGCTGTTTTATCATGTTTGTAATGTTACACATGCATTTCCTAACAAGTAGGTAAGGCTTGCATTAAGGCGTTCAAAACAGCGTTTGCTGGCGTTGTAAGAGCTCTAAACAGTGTTTCTGAGCATAACTTGTGGCAAAAGTGCAACTTTTGAAGAATGAACTGAAAACTCATATTTTGTTCCAAAACAGTGTTTGGATGTGATAACAAGCTGTTTTATCATGTTTGTAATGTTACACATGCATTTCCTAACAAGTAGTAAGGCTTGCATTAAGGCGTTCAAAACAGCGTTTGCTGGCGTTGTAAGAGCTCTAAACAGTGTTTCTGAGCATAACTTGTGGCAAAAGTGCAACTTTTGAAGAATGAAAAGAAAACTCATATTTTGAATGAAAACAGTGTTTGGATGTGATAACAAGCTGTTTTATCATGTTTGTAATGTTACACATCCATTTTCTAACAAGTAGTAAGTCTTGCATTAAGGCGTTCAAAACAGCGTTTGCTGGCGCTGTAAGCGCTCTAAACAGTGTTTCTGAGCATAACTTGGAGCAAAAGTGCAACTTTTGAAGAATGAACTGAAAACTCATATTTTGTTCTAAAACAGTGTTTGGATGTGATAACAAGCTGTTTTATCATGTTTGTAATGTTACACATGCATTTCCAAACAAGTAGTAAGTCTTGTATTAAGGCGTTCAAAACAGCGTTTGCTGGCGCTGTAAGCGCTCTAAACAGTGTTTCTGAGCATAACTTGGAGCAAAAGTGCAACTTTTGAAGAATGAACTGAAAACTCATATTTTGTTCTAAAACAGTGTTTGGATGTGATAACAAGCTGTTTTATCATGTTTGTAATGTTACACATGCATTTCCTAACAAGTAGGTAAGGCTTGCATTAAGGCGTTCAAAACAGCGTTTGCTGGCGCTGTAAGCGCTCTAAACAGTGTTTCTGAGCATAACTTGGAGCAAAAGTGCAACTTTTGAAGAATGAACTGAAAACTCATATTTTGTTCTAAAACAGTGTTTGGATGTGATAACAAGCTGTTTTATCATGTTTGTAATGTTACACATGCATTTCCTAACAAGTAGGTAAGGCTTGCATTAAGGCGTTCAAAACAGCGTTTGCTGGCGTTGTAAGAGCTCTAAACAGTGTTTCTGAGCATAACTTGGAGCAAAAGTGCAACTTTTGAAGAATGAACTGAAAACTCATATTTTGTTCCAAAACAGTGTTTGGATGTGATAACAAGCTGTTTTATCATGTTTGTAATGTTACACATCCATTTTCTAACAAGTAGTAAGTCTTGCATTAAGGCGTTCAAAACAGCGTTTGCTGGCGTTGTAAGAGCTCTAAACAGTGTTTCTGAGCATAACTTGTGGCAAAAGTGCAACTTTTGAAGAATGAAAAGAAAACTCATATTTTGAATGAAAACAGTGTTTGGATGTGATAACAAGCTGTTTTATCATGTTTGTAATGTTACACATCCATTTTCTAACAAGTAGTAAGTCTTGCATTAAGGCGTTCAAAACAGCGTTTGCTGGCGCTGTAAGCGCTCTAAACAGTGTTTCTGAGCATAACTTGGAGCAAAAGTGCAACTTTTGAAGAATGAACTGAAAACTCATATTTTGTTCTAAAACAGTGTTTGGATGTGATAACAAGCTGTTTTATCATGTTTGTAATGTTACACATCCATTTTCTAACAAGTAGTAAGTCTTGCATTAAGGCGTTCAAAACAGCGTTTGCTGGCGCTGTAAGCGCTCTAAACAGTGTTTCTGAGCATAACTTGGAGCAAAAGTGCAACTTTTGAAGAATGAACTGAAAACTCATATTTTGTTCTAAAACAGTGTTTGGATGTGATAACAAGCTGTTTTATCATGTTTGTAATGTTACACATGCATTTCCTAACAAGTAGGTAAGGCTTGCATTAAGGCGTTCAAAACAGCGTTTGCTGGCGCTGTAAGCGCTCTAAACAGTGTTTCTGAGCATAACTTGGAGCAAAAGTGCAACTTTTGAAGAATGAACTGAAAACTCATATTTTGTTCTAAAACAGTGTTTGGATGTGATAACAAGCTGTTTTATCATGTTTGTAATGTTACACATGCATTTCCTAACAAGTAGGTAAGGCTTGCATTAAGGCGTTCAAAACAGCGTTTGCTGGCGTTGTAAGAGCTCTAAACAGTGTTTCTGAGCATAACTTGGAGCAAAAGTGCAACTTTTGAAGAATGAACTGAAAACTCATATTTTGTTCCAAAACAGTTTTTGGATGTGATAACAAGCTGTTTTATCATGTTTGTAATGTTACACATGCATTTCCTAACAAGTAGTAAGGCTTGCATTAAGGCGTTCAAAACAGTGTTTGCTGGCGTTGTAAGAGCTCTAAACAGTGTTTCTGAGCATAACTTGTGGCAAAAGTGCAACTTTTGAAGAATGAAAAGAAAACTCATATTTTGAATGAAAACAGTGTTTGGATGTGATAACAAGCTGTTTTATCATGTTTGTAATGTTACACATCCATTTTCTAACAAGTAGTAAGTCTTGCATTAAGGCGTTCAAAACAGCGTTTGCTGGCGCTGTAAGCGCTCTAAACAGTGTTTCTGAGCATAACTTGGAGCAAAAGTGCAACTTTTGAAGAATGAACTGAAAACTCATATTTTGTTCTAAAACAGTGTTTGGATGTGATAACAAGCTGTTTTATCATGTTTGTAATGTTACACATGCATTTCCTAACAAGTAGGTAAGGCTTGCATTAAGGCGTTCAAAACAGCGTTTGCTGGCGTTGTAAGAGCTCTAAACAGTGTTTCTGAGCATAACTTGTGGCAAAAGTGCAACTTTTGAAGAATGAAAAGAAAACTCATATTTTGTTCTAAAACAGTGTTTGGATGTGATAACAAGCTGTTTTATCATGTTTGTAATGTTACACATGCATTTCCTAACAAGTAGGTAAGGCTTGCATTAAGGCGTTCAAAACAGCGTTTGCTGGCGTTGTAAGAGCTCTAAACAGTGTTTCTGAGCATAACTTGGAGCAAAAGTGCAACTTTTGAAGAATGAACTGAAAACTTATATTTTGTTCTAAAACAGTGTTTGGATGTGATAACAAGCTGTTTTATCATGTTTGTAATGTTACACATGCATTTCCTAACAAGTAGGTAAGGCTTGCATTAAGGCGTTCAAAACAGCGTTTGCTGGCGTTGTAAGAGCTCTAAACAGTGTTTCTGAGCATAACTTGTGGCAAAAGTGCAACTTTTGAAGAATGAACTGAAAACTCATATTTTGTTCTAAAACAGTGTTTGGATGTGATAACAAGCTGTTTTATCATGTTTGTAATGTTACACATGCATTTCCAAACAAGTAGTAAGTCTTGTATTAAGGCGTTCAAAACAGCGTTTGCTGGCGCTGTAAGCGCTCTAAACAGTGTTTCTGAGCATAACTTGGAGCAAAAGTGCAACTTTTGAAGAATGAACTGAAAACTCATATTTTGTTCTAAAACAGTGTTTGGATGTGATAACAAGCTGTTTTATCATGTTTGTAATGTTACACATGCATTTCCTAACAAGTAGGTAAGGCTTGCATTAAGGCGTTCAAAACAGCGTTTGCTGGCGCTGTAAGCGCTCTAAACAGTGTTTCTGAGCATAACTTGGAGCAAAAGTGCAACTTTTGAAGAATGAACTGAAAACTCATATTTTGTTCTAAAACAGTGTTTGGATGTGATAACAAGCTGTTTTATCATGTTTGTAATGTTACACATGCATTTCCTAACAAGTAGGTAAGGCTTGCATTAAGGCGTTCAAAACAGCGTTTGCTGGCGCTGTAAGCGCTCTAAACAGTGTTTCTGAGCATAACTTGGAGCAAAAGTGCAACTTTTGAAGAATGAACTGAAAACTTATATTTTGTTCTAAAACAGTGTTTGGATGTGATAACAAGCTGTTTTATCATGTTTGTAATGTTACACATGCATTTCCTAACAAGTAGGTAAGGCTTGCATTAAGGCGTTCAAAACAGCGTTTGCTGGCGTTGTAAGAGCTCTAAACAGTGTTTCTGAGCATAACTTGTGGCAAAAGTGCAACTTTTGAAGAATGAACTGAAAACTCATATTTTGTTCCAAAACAGTGTTTGGATGTGATAACAAGCTGTTTTATCATGTTTGTAATGTTACACATGCATTTCCTAACAAGTAGTAAGGCTTGCATTAAGGCGTTCAAAACAGCGTTTGCTGGCGTTGTAAGAATTCTAAACAGTGTTTCTGAGCATAACTTGTGGCAAAAGTGCAACTTTTGAAGAATGAAAAGAAAACTCATATTTTGAATGAAAACAGTGTTTGGATGTGATAACAAGCTGTTTTATCATGTTTGTAATGTTACACATCCATTTTCTAACAAGTAGTAAGTCTTGCATTAAGGCGTTCAAAACAGCGTTTGCTGGCGCTGTAAGCGCTCTAAACAGTGTTTCTGAGCATAACTTGGAGCAAAAGTGCAACTTTTGAAGAATGAACTGAAAACTCATATTTTGTTCTAAAACAGTGTTTGGATGTGATAACAAGCTGTTTTATCATGTTTGTAATGTTACACATGCATTTCCAAACAAGTAGTAAGTCTTGTATTAAGGCGTTCAAAACAGCGTTTGCTGGCGCTGTAAGCGCTCTAAACAGTGTTTCTGAGCATAACTTGGAGCAAAAGTGCAACTTTTGAAGAATGAACTGAAAACTCATATTTTGTTCTAAAACAGTGTTTGGATGTGATAACAAGCTGTTTTATCATGTTTGTAATGTTACACATGCATTTCCTAACAAGTAGGTAAGGCTTGCATTAAGGCGTTCAAAACAGCGTTTGCTGGCGCTGTAAGCGCTCTAAACAGTGTTTCTGAGAATAACTTGGAGCAAAAGTGCAACTTTTGAAGAATGAACTGAAAACTCATATTTTGTTCTAAAACAGTGTTTGGATGTGATAACAAGCTGTTTTATCATGTTTGTAATGTTACACATGCATTTCCTAACAAGTAGGTAAGGCTTGCATTAAGGCGTTCAAAACAGCGTTTGCTGGCGCTGTAAGCGCTCTAAACAGTGTTTCTGAGCATAACTTGGAGCAAAAGTGCAACTTTTGAAGAATGAACTGAAAACTTATATTTTGTTCTAAAACAGTGTTTGGATGTGATAACAAGCTGTTTTATCATGTTTGTAATGTTACACATGCATTTCCATACAAGTAGTAAGGCTGGCATTAAGGCGTTCAAAACAGCGTTTGCTGGCGTTGTAAGAGCTCTAAACAGTGTTTCTGAGCATAACTTGTGGCAAAAGTGCAACTTTTGAAGAATGAACTGAAAACTCATATTTTGTTCTAAAACAGTGTTTGGATGTGATAACAAGCTGTTTTATCATGTTTGTAATGTTACACATGCATTTCCTAACAAGTAGTAAGGCTTGCATTAAGGCGTTCAAAACAGCGTTTGCTGGCGTTGTAAGAGCTCTAAACAGTGTTTCTGAGCATAACTTGTGGCAAAAGTGCAACTTTTGAAGAATGAAAAGAAAACTCATATTTTGAATGAAAACAGTGTTTGGATGTGATAACAAGCTGTTTTATCATGTTTGTAATGTTACACATCCATTTTCTAACAAGTAGTAAGTCTTGCATTAAGGCGTTCAAAACAGCGTTTGCTGGCGCTGTAAGCGCTCTAAACAGTGTTTCTGAGCATAACTTGGAGCAAAAGTGCAACTTTTGAAGAATGAACTGAAAACTCATATTTTGTTCTAAAACAGTGTTTGGATGTGATAACAAGCTGTTTTATCATGTTTGTAATGTTACACATGCATTTCCTAACAAGTAGGTAAGGCTTGCATTAAGGCGTTCAAAACAGCGTTTGCTGGCGTTGTAAGAGCTCTAAACAGTGTTTCTGAGCATAACTTGTGGCAAAAGTGCAACTTTTGAAGAATGAAAAGAAAACTCATATTTTGAATGAAAACAGTGTTTGGATGTGATAACAAGCTGTTTTATCATGTTTGTAATGTTACACATGCATTTCCATACAAGTAGTAAGGCTGGCATTAAGGCGTTCAAAACAGCGTTTGCTGGCGTTGTAAGAGCTCTAAACAGTGTTTCTGAGCATAACTTGTGGCAAAAGTGCAACTTTTGAAGAATGAACTGAAAACTCATATTTTGTTCCAAAACAGTGTTTGGATGTGATAACAAGCTGTTTTATCATGTTTGTAATGTTACACATGCATTTCCTAACAAGTATTAAGGCTTGCATTAAGGCGTTCAAAACAGCGTTTGCTGGCGTTGTAAGAGCTCTAAACAGTGTTTCTGAGCATAACTTGTGGCAAAAGTGCAACTTTTGAAGAATGAAAAGAAAACTCATATTTTGAATGAAAACAGTGTTTGGATGTGATAACAAGCTGTTTTATCATGTTTGTAATGTTACACATCCATTTTCTAACAAGTAGTAAGTCTTGCATTAAGGCGTTCAAAACAGCGTTTGCTGGCGCTGTAAGCGCTCTAAACAGTGTTTCTGAGCATAACTTGGAGCAAAAGTGCAACTTTTGAAGAATGAACTGAAAACTCATATTTTGTTCTAAAACAGTGTTTGGATGTGATAACAAGCTGTTTTATCATGTTTGTAATGTTACACATGCATTTCCTAACAAGTAGGTAAGGCTTGCATTAAGGCGTTCAAAACAGCGTTTGCTGGCGCTGTAAGCGCTCTAAACAGTGTTTCTGAGCATAACTTGGAGCAAAAGTGCAACTTTTGAAGAATGAACTGAAAACTCATATTTTGTTCTAAAACAGTGTTTGGATGTGATAACAAGCTGTTTTATCATGTTTGTAATGTTACACATGCATTTTCTAACAAGTAGTAAGTCTTGCATTAAGGCGTTCAAAACAGCGTTTGCTGGCGCTGTAAGCGCTCTAAACAGTGTTTCTGAGCATAACTTGGAGCAAAAGTGCAACTTTTGAAGAATGAACTGAAAACTCATATTTTGTTCCAAAACAGTGTTTGGATGTGATAACAAGCTGTTTTATCATGTTTGTAATGTTACACATCCATTTTCTAACAAGTAGTAAGTCTTGCATTAAGGCGTTCAAAACAGCGTTTGCTGGCGTTGTAAGAGCTCTAAACAGTGTTTCTGAGCATAACTTGTGGCAAAAGTGCAACTTTTGAAGAATGAAAAGAAAACTCATATTTTGAATGAAAACAGTGTTTGGATGTGATAACAAGCTGTTTTATCATGTTTGTAATGTTACACATCCATTTTCTAACAAGTAGTAAGTCTTGCATTAAGGCGTTCAAAACAGCGTTTGCTGGCGCTGTAAGCGCTCTAAACAGTGTTTCTGAGCATAACTTGGAGCAAAAGTGCAACTTTTGAAGAATGAACTGAAAACTCATATTTTGTTCTAAAACAGTGTTTGGATGTGATAACAAGCTGTTTTATCATGTTTGTAATGTTACACATCCATTTTCTAACAAGTAGTAAGTCTTGCATTAAGGCGTTCAAAACAGCGTTTGCTGGCGCTGTAAGCGCTCTAAACAGTGTTTCTGAGCATAACTTGGAGCAAAAGTGCAACTTTTGAAGAATGAACTGAAAACTCATATTTTGTTCTAAAACAGTGTTTGGATGTGATAACAAGCTGTTTTATCATGTTTGTAATGTTACACATGCATTTCCTAACAAGTAGGTAAGGCTTGCATTAAGGCGTTCAAAACAGCGTTTGCTGGCGCTGTAAGCGCTCTAAACAGTGTTTCTGAGCATAACTTGTGGCAAAAGTGCAACTTTTGAAGAATGAAAAGAAAACTCATATTTTGAATGAAAACAGTGTTTGGATGTGATAACAAGCTGTTTTATCATGTTTGTAATGTTACACATCCATTTTCTAACAAGTAGTAAGTCTTGCATTAAGGCGTTCAAAACAGCGTTTGCTGGCGCTGTAAGCGCTCTAAACAGTGTTTCTGAGCATAACTTGGAGCAAAAGTGCAACTTTTGAAGAATGAACTGAAAACTCATATTTTGTTCTAAAACAGTGTTTGGATGTGATAACAAGCTGTTTTATCATGTTTGTAATGTTACACATGCATTTCCTAACAAGTAGGTAAGGCTTGCATTAAGGCGTTCAAAACAGCGTTTGCTGGCGTTGTAAGAGCTCTAAACAGTGTTTCTGAGCATAACTTGTGGCAAAAGTGCAACTTTTGAAGAATGAAAAGAAAACTCATATTTTGAATGAAAACAGTGTTTGGATGTGATAACAAGCTGTTTTATCATGTTTGTAATGTTACACATGCATTTCCATACAAGTAGTAAGGCTGGCATTAAGGCGTTCAAAACAGCGTTTGCTGGCGTTGTAAGAGCTCTAAACAGTGTTTCTGAGCATAACTTGTGGCAAAAGTGCAACTTTTGAAGAATGAACTGAAAACTCATATTTTGTTCCAAAACAGTGTTTGGATGTGATAACAAGCTGTTTTATCATGTTTGTAATGTTACACATGCATTTCCTAACAAGTATTAAGGCTTGCATTAAGGCGTTCAAAACAGCGTTTGCTGGCGTTGTAAGAGCTCTAAACAGTGTTTCTGAGCATAACTTGTGGCAAAAGTGCAACTTTTGAAGAATGAAAAGAAAACTCATATTTTGAATGAAAACAGTGTTTGGATGTGATAACAAGCTGTTTTATCATGTTTGTAATGTTACACATCCATTTTCTAACAAGTAGTAAGTCTTGCATTAAGGCGTTCAAAACAGCGTTTGCTGGCGCTGTAAGCGCTCTAAACAGTGTTTCTGAGCATAACTTGGAGCAAAAGTGCAACTTTTGAAGAATGAACTGAAAACTCATATTTTGTTCTAAAACAGTGTTTGGATGTGATAACAAGCTGTTTTATCATGTTTGTAATGTTACACATGCATTTCCTAACAAGTAGGTAAGGCTTGCATTAAGGCGTTCAAAACAGCGTTTGCTGGCGCTGTAAGCGCTCTAAACAGTGTTTCTGAGCATAACTTGGAGCAAAAGTGCAACTTTTGAAGAATGAACTGAAAACTCATATTTTGTTCTAAAACAGTGTTTGGATGTGATAACAAGCTGTTTTATCATGTTTGTAATGTTACACATGCATTTCCTAACAAGTAGGTAAGGCTTGCATTAAGGCGTTCAAAACAGCGTTTGCTGGCGTTGTAAGAGCTCTAAACAGTGTTTCTGAGCATAACTTGGAGCAAAAGTGCAACTTTTGAAGAATGAACTGAAAACTTATATTTTGTTCTAAAACAGTGTTTGGATGTGATAACAAGCTGTTTTATCATGTTTGTAATGTTACACATGCATTTCCTAACAAGTAGGTAAGGCTTGCATTAAGGCGTTCAAAACAGCGTTTGCTGGCGTTGTAAGAGCTCTAAACAGTGTTTCTGAGCATAACTTGTGGCAAAAGTGCAACTTTTGAAGAATGAACTGAAAACTCATATTTTGTTCCAAAACAGTGTTTGGATGTGATAACAAGCTGTTTTATCATGTTTGTAATGTTACACATGCATTTCCTAACAAGTAGTAAGGCTTGCATTAAGGCGTTCAAAACAGCGTTTGCTGGCGTTGTAAGAGCTCTAAACAGTGTTTCTGAGCATAACTTGTGGCAAAAGTGCAACTTTTGAAGAATGAAAAGAAAACTCATATTTTGAATGAAAACAGTGTTTGGATGTGATAACAAGCTGTTTTATCATGTTTGTAATGTTACACATCCATTTTCTAACAAGTAGTAAGTCTTGCATTAAGGCGTTCAAAACAGCGTTTGCTGGCGCTGTAAGCGCTCTAAACAGTGTTTCTGAGCATAACTTGGAGCAAAAGTGCAACTTTTGAAGAATGAACTGAAAACTCATATTTTGTTCTAAAACAGTGTTTGGATGTGATAACAAGCTGTTTTATCATGTTTGTAATGTTACACATGCATTTCCAAACAAGTAGTAAGTCTTGTATTAAGGCGTTCAAAACAGCGTTTGCTGGCGCTGTAAGCGCTCTAAACAGTGTTTCTGAGCATAACTTGGAGCAAAAGTGCAACTTTTGAAGAATGAACTGAAAACTCATATTTTGTTCTAAAACAGTGTTTGGATGTGATAACAAGCTGTTTTATCATGTTTGTAATGTTACACATGCATTTCCTAACAAGTAGGTAAGGCTTGCATTAAGGCGTTCAAAACAGCGTTTGCTGGCGCTGTAAGCGCTCTAAACAGTGTTTCTGAGCATAACTTGGAGCAAAAGTGCAACTTTTGAAGAATGAACTGAAAACTCATATTTTGTTCTAAAACAGTGTTTGGATGTGATAACAAGCTGTTTTATCATGTTTGTAATGTTACACATGCATTTCCTAACAAGTAGGTAAGGCTTGCATTAAGGCGTTCAAAACAGCGTTTGCTGGCGTTGTAAGAGCTCTAAACAGTGTTTCTGAGCATAACTTGGAGCAAAAGTGCAACTTTTGAAGAATGAACTGAAAACTCATATTTTGTTCCAAAACAGTGTTTGGATGTGATAACAAGCTGTTTTATCATGTTTGTAATGTTACACATCCATTTTCTAACAAGTAGTAAGTCTTGCATTAAGGCGTTCAAAACAGCGTTTGCTGGCGTTGTAAGAGCTCTAAACAGTGTTTCTGAGCATAACTTGTGGCAAAAGTGCAACTTTTGAAGAATGAAAAGAAAACTCATATTTTGAATGAAAACAGTGTTTGGATGTGATAACAAGCTGTTTTATCATGTTTGTAATGTTACACATCCATTTTCTAACAAGTAGTAAGTCTTGCATTAAGGCGTTCAAAACAGCGTTTGCTGGCGCTGTAAGCGCTCTAAACAGTGTTTCTGAGCATAACTTGGAGCAAAAGTGCAACTTTTGAAGAATGAACTGAAAACTCATATTTTGTTCTAAAACAGTGTTTGGATGTGATAACAAGCTGTTTTATCATGTTTGTAATGTTACACATGCATTTCCTAACAAGTAGGTAAGGCTTGCATTAAGGCGTTCAAAACAGCGTTTGCTGGCGCTGTAAGCGCTCTAAACAGTGTTTCTGAGCATAACTTGGAGCAAAAGTGCAACTTTTGAAGAATGAACTGAAAACTCATATTTTGTTCTAAAACAGTGTTTGGATGTGATAACAAGCTGTTTTATCATGTTTGTAATGTTACACATGCATTTCCTAACAAGTAGGTAAGGCTTGCATTAAGGCGTTCAAAACAGCGTTTGCTGGCGTTGTAAGAGCTCTAAACAGTGTTTCTGAGCATAACTTGGAGCAAAAGTGCAACTTTTGAAGAATGAACTGAAAACTCATATTTTGTTCCAAAACAGTGTTTGGATGTGATAACAAGCTGTTTTATCATGTTTGTAATGTTACACATGCATTTCCTAACAAGTAGTAAGGCTTGCATTAAGGCGTTCAAAACAGTGTTTGCTGGCGTTGTAAGAGCTCTAAACAGTGTTTCTGAGCATAACTTGTGGCAAAAGTGCAACTTTTGAAGAATGAAAAGAAAACTCATATTTTGAATGAAAACAGTGTTTGGATGTGATAACAAGCTGTTTTATCATGTTTGTAATGTTACACATCCATTTTCTAACAAGTAGTAAGTCTTGCATTAAGGCGTTCAAAACAGCGTTTGCTGGCGCTGTAAGCGCTCTAAACAGTGTTTCTGAGCATAACTTGGAGCAAAAGTGCAACTTTTGAAGAATGAACTGAAAACTCATATTTTGTTCTAAAACAGTGTTTGGATGTGATAACAAGCTGTTTTATCATGTTTGTAATGTTACACATGCATTTCCTAACAAGTAGGTAAGGCTTGCATTAAGGCGTTCAAAACAGCGTTTGCTGGCGTTGTAAGAGCTCTAAACAGTGTTTCTGAGCATAACTTGTGGCAAAAGTGCAACTTTTGAAGAATGAAAAGAAAACTCATATTTTGAATGAAAACAGTGTTTGGATGTGATAACAAGCTGTTTTATCATGTTTGTAATGTTACACATGCATTTCCTAACAAGTAGGTAAGGCTTGCATTAAGGCGTTCAAAACAGCGTTTGCTGGCGCTGTAAGCGCTCTAAACAGTGTTTCTGAGCATAACTTGGAGCAAAAGTGCAACTTTTGAAGAATGAACTGAAAACTCATATTTTGTTCTAAAACAGTGTTTGGATGTGATAACAAGCTGTTTTATCATGTTTGTAATGTTACACATGCATTTCCTAACAAGTAGGTAAGGCTTGCATTAAGGCGTTCAAAACAGCGTTTGCTGGCGTTGTAAGAGCTCTAAACAGTGTTTCTGAGCATAACTTGGAGCAAAAGTGCAACTTTTGAAGAATGAACTGAAAACTCATATTTTGTTCTAAAACAGTGTTTGGATGTGATAACAAGCTGTTTTATCATGTTTGTAATGTTACACATGCATTTCCTAACAAGTAGGTAAGGCTTGCATTAAGGCGTTCAAAACAGCGTTTGCTGGCGTTGTAAGAGCTCTAAACAGTGTTTCTGAGCATAACTTGTGGCAAAAGTGCAACTTTTGAAGAATGAAAAGAAAACTCATATTTTGAATGAAAACAGTGTTTGGATGTGATAACAAGCTGTTTTATCATGTTTGTAATGTTACACATCCATTTTCTAACAAGTAGTAAGTCTTGCATTAAGGCGTTCAAAACAGCGTTTGCTGGCGCTGTAAGCGCTCTAAACAGTGTTTCTGAGCATAACTTGGAGCAAAAGTGCAACTTTTGAAGAATGAACTGAAAACTCATATTTTGTTCTAAAACAGTGTTTGGATGTGATAACAAGCTGTTTTATCATGTTTGTAATGTTACACATGCATTTCCTAACAAGTAGGTAAGGCTTGCATTAAGGCGTTCAAAACAGCGTTTGCTGGCGCTGTAAGCGCTCTAAACAGTGTTTCTGAGCATAACTTGGAGCAAAAGTGCAACTTTTGAAGAATGAACTGAAAACTCATATTTTGTTCTAAAACAGTGTTTGGATGTGATAACAAGCTGTTTTATCATGTTTGTAATGTTACACATGCATTTCCTAACAAGTAGGTAAGGCTTGCATTAAGGCGTTCAAAACAGCGTTTGCTGGCGTTGTAAGAGCTCTAAACAGTGTTTCTGAGCATAACTTGGAGCAAAAGTGCAACTTTTGAAGAATGAACTGAAAACTCATATTTTGTTCCAAAACAGTGTTTGGATGTGATAACAAGCTGTTTTATCATGTTTGTAATGTTACACATGCATTTCCTAACAAGTAGTAAGGCTTGCATTAAGGCGTTCAAAACAGTGTTTGCTGGCGTTGTAAGAGCTCTAAACAGTGTTTCTGAGCATAACTTGTGGCAAAAGTGCAACTTTTGAAGAATGAAAAGAAAACTCATATTTTGAATGAAAACAGTGTTTGGATGTGATAACAAGCTGTTTTATCATGTTTGTAATGTTACACATCCATTTTCTAACAAGTAGTAAGTCTTGCATTAAGGCGTTCAAAACAGCGTTTGCTGGCGCTGTAAGCGCTCTAAACAGTGTTTCTGAGCATAACTTGGAGCAAAAGTGCAACTTTTGAAGAATGAACTGAAAACTCATATTTTGTTCTAAAACAGTGTTTGGATGTGATAACAAGCTGTTTTATCATGTTTGTAATGTTACACATGCATTTCCTAACAAGTAGGTAAGGCTTGCATTAAGGCGTTCAAAACAGCGTTTGCTGGCGTTGTAAGAGCTCTAAACAGTGTTTCTGAGCATAACTTGTGGCAAAAGTGCAACTTTTGAAGAATGAAAAGAAAACTCATATTTTGAATGAAAACAGTGTTTGGATGTGATAACAAGCTGTTTTATCATGTTTGTAATGTTACACATGCATTTCCTAACAAGTAGGTAAGGCTTGCATTAAGGCGTTCAAAACAGCGTTTGCTGGCGCTGTAAGCGCTCTAAACAGTGTTTCTGAGCATAACTTGGAGCAAAAGTGCAACTTTTGAAGAATGAACTGAAAACTCATATTTTGTTCTAAAACAGTGTTTGGATGTGATAACAAGCTGTTTTATCATGTTTGTAATGTTACACATGCATTTCCTAACAAGTAGGTAAGGCTTGCATTAAGGCGTTCAAAACAGCGTTTGCTGGCGTTGTAAGAGCTCTAAACAGTGTTTCTGAGCATAACTTGGAGCAAAAGTGCAACTTTTGAAGAATGAACTGAAAACTCATATTTTGTTCTAAAACAGTGTTTGGATGTGATAACAAGCTGTTTTATCATGTTTGTAATGTTACACATGCATTTCCTAACAAGTAGGTAAGGCTTGCATTAAGGCGTTCAAAACAGCGTTTGCTGGCGTTGTAAGAGCTCTAAACAGTGTTTCTGAGCATAACTTGTGGCAAAAGTGCAACTTTTGAAGAATGAAAAGAAAACTCATATTTTGAATGAAAACAGTGTTTGGATGTGATAACAAGCTGTTTTATCATGTTTGTAATGTTACACATGCATTTCCTAACAAGTAGGTAAGGCTTGCATTAAGGCGTTCAAAACAGCGTTTGCTGGCGCTGTAAGCGCTCTAAACAGTGTTTCTGAGCATAACTTGGAGCAAAAGTGCAACTTTTGAAGAATGAACTGAAAACTCATATTTTGTTCTAAAACAGTGTTTGGATGTGATAACAAGCTGTTTTATCATGTTTGTAATGTTACACATGCATTTCCTAACAAGTAGGTAAGGCTTGCATTAAGGCGTTCAAAACAGCGTTTGCTGGCGTTGTAAGAGCTCTAAACAGTGTTTCTGAGCATAACTTGTGGCAAAAGTGCAACTTTTGAAGAATGAACTGAAAACTCATATTTTGTTCTAAAACAGTGTTTGGATGTGATAACAAGCTGTTTTATCATGTTTGTAATGTTACACATGCATTTCCAAACAAGTAGTAAGTCTTGTATTAAGGCGTTCAAAACAGCGTTTGCTGGCGCTGTAAGCGCTCTAAACAGTGTTTCTGAGCATAACTTGGAGCAAAAGTGCAACTTTTGAAGAATGAACTGAAAACTCATATTTTGTTCTAAAACAGTGTTTGGATGTGATAACAAGCTGTTTTATCATGTTTGTAATGTTACACATGCATTTCCTAACAAGTAGGTAAGGCTTGCATTAAGGCGTTCAAAACAGCGTTTGCTGGCGCTGTAAGCGCTCTAAACAGTGTTTCTGAGCATAACTTGGAGCAAAAGTGCAACTTTTGAAGAATGAACTGAAAACTCATATTTTGTTCTAAAACAGTGTTTGGATGTGATAACAAGCTGTTTTATCATGTTTGTAATGTTACACATGCATTTCCTAACAAGTAGGTAAGGCTTGCATTAAGGCGTTCAAAACAGCGTTTGCTGGCGCTGTAAGCGCTCTAAACAGTGTTTCTGAGCATAACTTGGAGCAAAAGTGCAACTTTTGAAGAATGAACTGAAAACTTATATTTTGTTCTAAAACAGTGTTTGGATGTGATAACAAGCTGTTTTATCATGTTTGTAATGTTACACATGCATTTCCTAACAAGTAGGTAAGGCTTGCATTAAGGCGTTCAAAACAGCGTTTGCTGGCGTTGTAAGAGCTCTAAACAGTGTTTCTGAGCATAACTTGTGGCAAAAGTGCAACTTTTGAAGAATGAACTGAAAACTCATATTTTGTTCCAAAACAGTGTTTGGATGTGATAACAAGCTGTTTTATCATGTTTGTAATGTTACACATGCATTTCCTAACAAGTAGTAAGGCTTGCATTAAGGCGTTCAAAACAGCGTTTGCTGGCGTTGTAAGAGCTCTAAACAGTGTTTCTGAGCATAACTTGTGGCAAAAGTGCAACTTTTGAAGAATGAAAAGAAAACTCATATTTTGAATGAAAACAGTGTTTGGATGTGATAACAAGCTGTTTTATCATGTTTGTAATGTTACACATCCATTTTCTAACAAGTAGTAAGTCTTGCATTAAGGCGTTCAAAACAGCGTTTGCTGGCGCTGTAAGCGCTCTAAACAGTGTTTCTGAGCATAACTTGGAGCAAAAGTGCAACTTTTGAAGAATGAACTGAAAACTCATATTTTGTTCTAAAACAGTGTTTGGATGTGATAACAAGCTGTTTTATCATGTTTGTAATGTTACACATGCATTTCCAAACAAGTAGTAAGTCTTGTATTAAGGCGTTCAAAACAGCGTTTGCTGGCGCTGTAAGCGCTCTAAACAGTGTTTCTGAGCATAACTTGGAGCAAAAGTGCAACTTTTGAAGAATGAACTGAAAACTCATATTTTGTTCTAAAACAGTGTTTGGATGTGATAACAAGCTGTTTTATCATGTTTGTAATGTTACACATGCATTTCCTAACAAGTAGGTAAGGCTTGCATTAAGGCGTTCAAAACAGCGTTTGCTGGCGCTGTAAGCGCTCTAAACAGTGTTTCTGAGAATAACTTGGAGCAAAAGTGCAACTTTTGAAGAATGAACTGAAAACTCATATTTTGTTCTAAAACAGTGTTTGGATGTGATAACAAGCTGTTTTATCATGTTTGTAATGTTACACATGCATTTCCTAACAAGTAGGTAAGGCTTGCATTAAGGCGTTCAAAACAGCGTTTGCTGGCGCTGTAAGCGCTCTAAACAGTGTTTCTGAGCATAACTTGGAGCAAAAGTGCAACTTTTGAAGAATGAACTGAAAACTTATATTTTGTTCTAAAACAGTGTTTGGATGTGATAACAAGCTGTTTTATCATGTTTGTAATGTTACACATGCATTTCCATACAAGTAGTAAGGCTGGCATTAAGGCGTTCAAAACAGCGTTTGCTGGCGTTGTAAGAGCTCTAAACAGTGTTTCTGAGCATAACTTGTGGCAAAAGTGCAACTTTTGAAGAATGAACTGAAAACTCATATTTTGTTCTAAAACAGTGTTTGGATGTGATAACAAGCTGTTTTATCATGTTTGTAATGTTACACATGCATTTCCTAACAAGTAGTAAGGCTTGCATTAAGGCGTTCAAAACAGCGTTTGCTGGCGTTGTAAGAGCTCTAAACAGTGTTTCTGAGCATAACTTGTGGCAAAAGTGCAACTTTTGAAGAATGAAAAGAAAACTCATATTTTGAATGAAAACAGTGTTTGGATGTGATAACAAGCTGTTTTATCATGTTTGTAATGTTACACATCCATTTTCTAACAAGTAGTAAGTCTTGCATTAAGGCGTTCAAAACAGCGTTTGCTGGCGCTGTAAGCGCTCTAAACAGTGTTTCTGAGCATAACTTGGAGCAAAAGTGCAACTTTTGAAGAATGAACTGAAAACTCATATTTTGTTCTAAAACAGTGTTTGGATGTGATAACAAGCTGTTTTATCATGTTTGTAATGTTACACATGCATTTCCAAACAAGTAGTAAGTCTTGTATTAAGGCGTTCAAAACAGCGTTTGCTGGCGCTGTAAGCGCTCTAAACAGTGTTTCTGAGCATAACTTGGAGCAAAAGTGCAACTTTTGAAGAATGAACTGAAAACTCATATTTTGTTCTAAAACAGTGTTTGGATGTGATAACAAGCTGTTTTATCATGTTTGTAATGTTACACATGCATTTCCTAACAAGTAGGTAAGGCTTGCATTAAGGCGTTCAAAACAGCGTTTGCTGGCGCTGTAAGCGCTCTAAACAGTGTTTCTGAGCATAACTTGGAGCAAAAGTGCAACTTTTGAAGAATGAACTGAAAACTCATATTTTGTTCTAAAACAGTGTTTGGATGTGATAACAAGCTGTTTTATCATGTTTGTAATGTTACACATGCATTTCCTAACAAGTAGGTAAGGCTTGCATTAAGGCGTTCAAAACAGCGTTTGCTGGCGCTGTAAGCGCTCTAAACAGTGTTTCTGAGCATAACTTGGAGCAAAAGTGCAACTTTTGAAGAATGAACTGAAAACTTATATTTTGTTCTAAAACAGTGTTTGGATGTGATAACAAGCTGTTTTATCATGTTTGTAATGTTACACATGCATTTCCTAACAAGTAGGTAAGGCTTGCATTAAGGCGTTCAAAACAGCGTTTGCTGGCGTTGTAAGAGCTCTAAACAGTGTTTCTGAGCATAACTTGTGGCAAAAGTGCAACTTTTGAAGAATGAACTGAAAACTCATATTTTGTTCCAAAACAGTGTTTGGATGTGATAACAAGCTGTTTTATCATGTTTGTAATGTTACACATGCATTTCCTAACAAGTAGTAAGGCTTGCATTAAGGCGTTCAAAACAGCGTTTGCTGGCGTTGTAAGAGCTCTAAACAGTGTTTCTGAGCATAACTTGTGGCAAAAGTGCAACTTTTGAAGAATGAAAAGAAAACTCATATTTTGAATGAAAACAGTGTTTGGATGTGATAACAAGCTGTTTTATCATGTTTGTAATGTTACACATCCATTTTCTAACAAGTAGTAAGTCTTGCATTAAGGCGTTCAAAACAGCGTTTGCTGGCGCTGTAAGCGCTCTAAACAGTGTTTCTGAGCATAACTTGGAGCAAAAGTGCAACTTTTGAAGAATGAACTGAAAACTCATATTTTGTTCTAAAACAGTGTTTGGATGTGATAACAAGCTGTTTTATCATGTTTGTAATGTTACACATGCATTTCCAAACAAGTAGTAAGTCTTGTATTAAGGCGTTCAAAACAGCGTTTGCTGGCGCTGTAAGCGCTCTAAACAGTGTTTCTGAGCATAACTTGGAGCAAAAGTGCAACTTTTGAAGAATGAACTGAAAACTCATATTTTGTTCTAAAACAGTGTTTGGATGTGATAACAAGCTGTTTTATCATGTTTGTAATGTTACACATGCATTTCCTAACAAGTAGGTAAGGCTTGCATTAAGGCGTTCAAAACAGCGTTTGCTGGCGCTGTAAGCGCTCTAAACAGTGTTTCTGAGAATAACTTGGAGCAAAAGTGCAACTTTTGAAGAATGAACTGAAAACTCATATTTTGTTCTAAAACAGTGTTTGGATGTGATAACAAGCTGTTTTATCATGTTTGTAATGTTACACATGCATTTCCTAACAAGTAGGTAAGGCTTGCATTAAGGCGTTCAAAACAGCGTTTGCTGGCGCTGTAAGCGCTCTAAACAGTGTTTCTGAGCATAACTTGGAGCAAAAGTGCAACTTTTGAAGAATGAACTGAAAACTTATATTTTGTTCTAAAACAGTGTTTGGATGTGATAACAAGCTGTTTTATCATGTTTGTAATGTTACACATGCATTTCCATACAAGTAGTAAGGCTGGCATTAAGGCGTTCAAAACAGCGTTTGCTGGCGTTGTAAGAGCTCTAAACAGTGTTTCTGAGCATAACTTGTGGCAAAAGTGCAACTTTTGAAGAATGAACTGAAAACTCATATTTTGTTCTAAAACAGTGTTTGGATGTGATAACAAGCTGTTTTATCATGTTTGTAATGTTACACATGCATTTCCTAACAAGTAGTAAGGCTTGCATTAAGGCGTTCAAAACAGCGTTTGCTGGCGTTGTAAGAGCTCTAAACAGTGTTTCTGAGCATAACTTGTGGCAAAAGTGCAACTTTTGAAGAATGAAAAGAAAACTCATATTTTGAATGAAAACAGTGTTTGGATGTGATAACAAGCTGTTTTATCATGTTTGTAATGTTACACATCCATTTTCTAACAAGTAGTAAGTCTTGCATTAAGGCGTTCAAAACAGCGTTTGCTGGCGCTGTAAGCGCTCTAAACAGTGTTTCTGAGCATAACTTGGAGCAAAAGTGCAACTTTTGAAGAATGAACTGAAAACTCATATTTTGTTCTAAAACAGTGTTTGGATGTGATAACAAGCTGTTTTATCATGTTTGTAATGTTACACATGCATTTCCAAACAAGTAGTAAGTCTTGTATTAAGGCGTTCAAAACAGCGTTTGCTGGCGCTGTAAGCGCTCTAAACAGTGTTTCTGAGCATAACTTGGAGCAAAAGTGCAACTTTTGAAGAATGAACTGAAAACTCATATTTTGTTCTAAAACAGTGTTTGGATGTGATAACAAGCTGTTTTATCATGTTTGTAATGTTACACATGCATTTCCTAACAAGTAGGTAAGGCTTGCATTAAGGCGTTCAAAACAGCGTTTGCTGGCGCTGTAAGCGCTCTAAACAGTGTTTCTGAGCATAACTTGGAGCAAAAGTGCAACTTTTGAAGAATGAACTGAAAACTCATATTTTGTTCTAAAACAGTGTTTGGATGTGATAACAAGCTGTTTTATCATGTTTGTAATGTTACACATGCATTTCCTAACAAGTAGGTAAGGCTTGCATTAAGGCGTTCAAAACAGCGTTTGCTGGCGTTGTAAGAGCTCTAAACAGTGTTTCTGAGCATAACTTGTGGCAAAAGTGCAACTTTTGAAGAATAAACTGAAAACTCATATTTTGTTCCAAAACAGTGTTTGGATGTGATAACAAGCTGTTTTATCATGTTTGTAATGTTACACATGCATTTCCTAACAAGTAGGTAAGGCTTGCATTAAGGCGTTCAAAACAGCGTTTGCTGGCGTTGTAAGAGCTCTAAACAGTGTTTCTGAGCATAACTTGTGGCAAAAGTGCAACTTTTGAAGAATGAACTGAAAACTCATATTTTGTTCCAAAACAGTGTTTGGATGTGATAACAAGCTGTTTTATCATGTTTGTAATGTTACACATGCATTTCCTAACAAGTAGTAAGGCTTGCATTAAGGCGTTCAAAACAGCGTTTGCTGGCGTTGTAAGAGCTCTAAACAGTGTTTCTGAGCATAACTTGTGGCAAAAGTGCAACTTTTGAAGAATGAAAAGAAAACTCATATTTTGAATGAAAACAGTGTTTGGATGTGATAACAAGCTGTTTTATCATGTTTGTAATGTTACACATCCATTTTCTAACAAGTAGTAAGTCTTGCATTAAGGCGTTCAAAACAGCGTTTGCTGGCGCTGTAAGCGCTCTAAACAGTGTTTCTGAGCATAACTTGGAGCAAAAGTGCAACTTTTGAAGAATGAACTGAAAACTCATATTTTGTTCTAAAACAGTGTTTGGATGTGATAACAAGCTGTTTTATCATGTTTGTAATGTTACACATGCATTTCCAAACAAGTAGTAAGTCTTGTATTAAGGCGTTCAAAACAGCGTTTGCTGGCGCTGTAAGCGCTCTAAACAGTGTTTCTGAGCATAACTTGGAGCAAAAGTGCAACTTTTGAAGAATGAACTGAAAACTCATATTTTGTTCTAAAACAGTGTTTGGATGTGATAACAAGCTGTTTTATCATGTTTGTAATGTTACACATGCATTTCCTAACAAGTAGGTAAGGCTTGCATTAAGGCGTTCAAAACAGCGTTTGCTGGCGCTGTAAGCGCTCTAAACAGTGTTTCTGAGCATAACTTGGAGCAAAAGTGCAACTTTTGAAGAATGAACTGAAAACTCATATTTTGTTCTAAAACAGTGTTTGGATGTGATAACAAGCTGTTTTATCATGTTTGTAATGTTACACATGCATTTCCTAACAAGTAGGTAAGGCTTGCATTAAGGCGTTCAAAACAGCGTTTGCTGGCGTTGTAAGAGCTCTAAACAGTGTTTCTGAGCATAACTTGGAGCAAAAGTGCAACTTTTGAAGAATGAACTGAAAACTCATATTTTGTTCCAAAACAGTGTTTGGATGTGATAACAAGCTGTTTTATCATGTTTGTAATGTTACACATCCATTTTCTAACAAGTAGTAAGTCTTGCATTAAGGCGTTCAAAACAGCGTTTGCTGGCGTTGTAAGAGCTCTAAACAGTGTTTCTGAGCATAACTTGTGGCAAAAGTGCAACTTTTGAAGAATGAAAAGAAAACTCATATTTTGAATGAAAACAGTGTTTGGATGTGATAACAAGCTGTTTTATCATGTTTGTAATGTTACACATCCATTTTCTAACAAGTAGTAAGTCTTGCATTAAGGCGTTCAAAACAGCGTTTGCTGGCGCTGTAAGCGCTCTAAACAGTGTTTCTGAGCATAACTTGGAGCAAAAGTGCAACTTTTGAAGAATGAACTGAAAACTCATATTTTGTTCTAAAACAGTGTTTGGATGTGATAACAAGCTGTTTTATCATGTTTGTAATGTTACACATCCATTTTCTAACAAGTAGTAAGTCTTGCATTAAGGCGTTCAAAACAGCGTTTGCTGGCGCTGTAAGCGCTCTAAACAGTGTTTCTGAGCATAACTTGGAGCAAAAGTGCAACTTTTGAAGAATGAACTGAAAACTCATATTTTGTTCTAAAACAGTGTTTGGATGTGATAACAAGCTGTTTTATCATGTTTGTAATGTTACACATGCATTTCCAAACAAGTAGTAAGTCTTGTATTAAGGCGTTCAAAACAGCGTTTGCTGGCGCTGTAAGCGCTCTAAACAGTGTTTCTGAGCATAACTTGGAGCAAAAGTGCAACTTTTGAAGAATGAACTGAAAACTCATATTTTGTTCTAAAACAGTGTTTGGATGTGATAACAAGCTGTTTTATCATGTTTGTAATGTTACACATGCATTTCCTAACAAGTAGGTAAGGCTTGCATTAAGGCGTTCAAAACAGCGTTTGCTGGCGCTGTAAGCGCTCTAAACAGTGTTTCTGAGCATAACTTGGAGCAAAAGTGCAACTTTTGAAGAATGAACTGAAAACTCATATTTTGTTCTAAAACAGTGTTTGGATGTGATAACAAGCTGTTTTATCATGTTTGTAATGTTACACATGCATTTCCTAACAAGTAGGTAAGGCTTGCATTAAGGCGTTCAAAACAGCGTTTGCTGGCGTTGTAAGAGCTCTAAACAGTGTTTCTGAGCATAACTTGGAGCAAAAGTGCAACTTTTGAAGAATGAACTGAAAACTCATATT
Organism: Brachyhypopomus gauderio; assembly: GCF_052324685.1. Classification (NCBI taxonomy): domain Eukaryota; kingdom Metazoa; phylum Chordata; class Actinopteri; order Gymnotiformes; family Hypopomidae; genus Brachyhypopomus; species Brachyhypopomus gauderio. The sequence continues at coordinate 15,637 of NW_027507351.1, read as the reverse complement.
TTGTTCCAAAACAGTGTTTGGATGTGATAACAAGCTGTTTTATCATGTTTGTAATGTTACACATCCATTTTCTAACAAGTAGTAAGTCTTGCATTAAGGCGTTCAAAACAGCGTTTGCTGGCGTTGTAAGAGCTCTAAACAGTGTTTCTGAGCATAACTTGTGGCAAAAGTGCAACTTTTGAAGAATGAAAAGAAAACTCATATTTTGAATGAAAACAGTGTTTGGATGTGATAACAAGCTGTTTTATCATGTTTGTAATGTTACACATCCATTTTCTAACAAGTAGTAAGTCTTGCATTAAGGCGTTCAAAACAGCGTTTGCTGGCGCTGTAAGCGCTCTAAACAGTGTTTCTGAGCATAACTTGGAGCAAAAGTGCAACTTTTGAAGAATGAACTGAAAACTCATATTTTGTTCTAAAACAGTGTTTGGATGTGATAACAAGCTGTTTTATCATGTTTGTAATGTTACACATCCATTTTCTAACAAGTAGTAAGTCTTGCATTAAGGCGTTCAAAACAGCGTTTGCTGGCGCTGTAAGCGCTCTAAACAGTGTTTCTGAGCATAACTTGGAGCAAAAGTGCAACTTTTGAAGAATGAACTGAAAACTCATATTTTGTTCTAAAACAGTGTTTGGATGTGATAACAAGCTGTTTTATCATGTTTGTAATGTTACACATGCATTTCCTAACAAGTAGGTAAGGCTTGCATTAAGGCGTTCAAAACAGCGTTTGCTGGCGCTGTAAGCGCTCTAAACAGTGTTTCTGAGCATAACTTGGAGCAAAAGTGCAACTTTTGAAGAATGAACTGAAAACTCATATTTTGTTCTAAAACAGTGTTTGGATGTGATAACAAGCTGTTTTATCATGTTTGTAATGTTACACATGCATTTCCTAACAAGTAGGTAAGGCTTGCATTAAGGCGTTCAAAACAGCGTTTGCTGGCGTTGTAAGAGCTCTAAACAGTGTTTCTGAGCATAACTTGGAGCAAAAGTGCAACTTTTGAAGAATGAACTGAAAACTCATATTTTGTTCCAAAACAGTGTTTGGATGTGATAACAAGCTGTTTTATCATGTTTGTAATGTTACACATGCATTTCCTAACAAGTAGTAAGGCTTGCATTAAGGCGTTCAAAACAGTGTTTGCTGGCGTTGTAAGAGCTCTAAACAGTGTTTCTGAGCATAACTTGTGGCAAAAGTGCAACTTTTGAAGAATGAAAAGAAAACTCATATTTTGAATGAAAACAGTGTTTGGATGTGATAACAAGCTGTTTTATCATGTTTGTAATGTTACACATCCATTTTCTAACAAGTAGTAAGTCTTGCATTAAGGCGTTCAAAACAGCGTTTGCTGGCGCTGTAAGCGCTCTAAACAGTGTTTCTGAGCATAACTTGGAGCAAAAGTGCAACTTTTGAAGAATGAACTGAAAACTCATATTTTGTTCTAAAACAGTGTTTGGATGTGATAACAAGCTGTTTTATCATGTTTGTAATGTTACACATGCATTTCCTAACAAGTAGGTAAGGCTTGCATTAAGGCGTTCAAAACAGCGTTTGCTGGCGCTGTAAGCGCTCTAAACAGTGTTTCTGAGCATAACTTGGAGCAAAAGTGCAACTTTTGAAGAATGAACTGAAAACTCATATTTTGTTCTAAAACAGTGTTTGGATGTGATAACAAGCTGTTTTATCATGTTTGTAATGTTACACATGCATTTCCAAACAAGTAGTAAGTCTTGTATTAAGGCGTTCAAAACAGCGTTTGCTGGCGCTGTAAGCGCTCTAAACAGTGTTTCTGAGCATAACTTGGAGCAAAAGTGCAACTTTTGAAGAATGAACTGAAAACTCATATTTTGTTCTAAAACAGTGTTTGGATGTGATAACAAGCTGTTTTATCATGTTTGTAATGTTACACATGCATTTCCTAACAAGTAGGTAAGGCTTGCATTAAGGCGTTCAAAACAGCGTTTGCTGGCGCTGTAAGCGCTCTAAACAGTGTTTCTGAGCATAACTTGGAGCAAAAGTGCAACTTTTGAAGAATGAACTGAAAACTCATATTTTGTTCTAAAACAGTGTTTGGATGTGATAACAAGCTGTTTTATCATGTTTGTAATGTTACACATGCATTTCCTAACAAGTAGGTAAGGCTTGCATTAAGGCGTTCAAAACAGCGTTTGCTGGCGTTGTAAGAGCTCTAAACAGTGTTTCTGAGCATAACTTGTGGCAAAAGTGCAACTTTTGAAGAATGAACTGAAAACTCATATTTTGTTCCAAAACAGTGTTTGGATGTGATAACAAGCTGTTTTATCATGTTTGTAATGTTACACATGCATTTCCTAACAAGTAGGTAAGGCTTGCATTAAGGCGTTCAAAACAGCGTTTGCTGGCGTTGTAAGAGCTCTAAACAGTGTTTCTGAGCATAACTTGTGGCAAAAGTGCAACTTTTGAAGAATGAACTGAAAACTCATATTTTGTTCCAAAACAGTGTTTGGATGTGATAACAAGCTGTTTTATCATGTTTGTAATGTTACACATGCATTTCCTAACAAGTAGTAAGGCTTGCATTAAGGCGTTCAAAACAGCGTTTGCTGGCGTTGTAAGAGCTCTAAACAGTGTTTCTGAGCATAACTTGTGGCAAAAGTGCAACTTTTGAAGAATGAAAAGAAAACTCATATTTTGAATGAAAACAGTGTTTGGATGTGATAACAAGCTGTTTTATCATGTTTGTAATGTTACACATCCATTTTCTAACAAGTAGTAAGTCTTGCATTAAGGCGTTCAAAACAGCGTTTGCTGGCGCTGTAAGCGCTCTAAACAGTGTTTCTGAGCATAACTTGGAGCAAAAGTGCAACTTTTGAAGAATGAACTGAAAACTCATATTTTGTTCTAAAACAGTGTTTGGATGTGATAACAAGCTGTTTTATCATGTTTGTAATGTTACACATGCATTTCCAAACAAGTAGTAAGTCTTGTATTAAGGCGTTCAAAACAGCGTTTGCTGGCGCTGTAAGCGCTCTAAACAGTGTTTCTGAGCATAACTTGGAGCAAAAGTGCAACTTTTGAAGAATGAACTGAAAACTCATATTTTGTTCTAAAACAGTGTTTGGATGTGATAACAAGCTGTTTTATCATGTTTGTAATGTTACACATGCATTTCCTAACAAGTAGGTAAGGCTTGCATTAAGGCGTTCAAAACAGCGTTTGCTGGCGCTGTAAGCGCTCTAAACAGTGTTTCTGAGCATAACTTGGAGCAAAAGTGCAACTTTTGAAGAATGAACTGAAAACTCATATTTTGTTCTAAAACAGTGTTTGGATGTGATAACAAGCTGTTTTATCATGTTTGTAATGTTACACATGCATTTCCTAACAAGTAGGTAAGGCTTGCATTAAGGCGTTCAAAACAGCGTTTGCTGGCGTTGTAAGAGCTCTAAACAGTGTTTCTGAGCATAACTTGGAGCAAAAGTGCAACTTTTGAAGAATGAACTGAAAACTCATATTTTGTTCCAAAACAGTGTTTGGATGTGATAACAAGCTGTTTTATCATGTTTGTAATGTTACACATCCATTTTCTAACAAGTAGTAAGTCTTGCATTAAGGCGTTCAAAACAGCGTTTGCTGGCGTTGTAAGAGCTCTAAACAGTGTTTCTGAGCATAACTTGTGGCAAAAGTGCAACTTTTGAAGAATGAAAAGAAAACTCATATTTTGAATGAAAACAGTGTTTGGATGTGATAACAAGCTGTTTTATCATGTTTGTAATGTTACACATCCATTTTCTAACAAGTAGTAAGTCTTGCATTAAGGCGTTCAAAACAGCGTTTGCTGGCGCTGTAAGCGCTCTAAACAGTGTTTCTGAGCATAACTTGGAGCAAAAGTGCAACTTTTGAAGAATGAACTGAAAACTCATATTTTGTTCTAAAACAGTGTTTGGATGTGATAACAAGCTGTTTTATCATGTTTGTAATGTTACACATCCATTTTCTAACAAGTAGTAAGTCTTGCATTAAGGCGTTCAAAACAGCGTTTGCTGGCGCTGTAAGCGCTCTAAACAGTGTTTCTGAGCATAACTTGGAGCAAAAGTGCAACTTTTGAAGAATGAACTGAAAACTCATATTTTGTTCTAAAACAGTGTTTGGATGTGATAACAAGCTGTTTTATCATGTTTGTAATGTTACACATGCATTTCCAAACAAGTAGTAAGTCTTGTATTAAGGCGTTCAAAACAGCGTTTGCTGGCGCTGTAAGCGCTCTAAACAGTGTTTCTGAGCATAACTTGGAGCAAAAGTGCAACTTTTGAAGAATGAACTGAAAACTCATATTTTGTTCTAAAACAGTGTTTGGATGTGATAACAAGCTGTTTTATCATGTTTGTAATGTTACACATGCATTTCCTAACAAGTAGGTAAGGCTTGCATTAAGGCGTTCAAAACAGCGTTTGCTGGCGCTGTAAGCGCTCTAAACAGTGTTTCTGAGCATAACTTGGAGCAAAAGTGCAACTTTTGAAGAATGAACTGAAAACTCATATTTTGTTCTAAAACAGTGTTTGGATGTGATAACAAGCTGTTTTATCATGTTTGTAATGTTACACATGCATTTCCTAACAAGTAGGTAAGGCTTGCATTAAGGCGTTCAAAACAGCGTTTGCTGGCGTTGTAAGAGCTCTAAACAGTGTTTCTGAGCATAACTTGGAGCAAAAGTGCAACTTTTGAAGAATGAACTGAAAACTCATATTTTGTTCCAAAACAGTGTTTGGATGTGATAACAAGCTGTTTTATCATGTTTGTAATGTTACACATCCCATTTTCTAACAAGTAGTAAGTCTTGCATTAAGGCGTTCAAAACAGCGTTTGCTGGCGTTGTAAGAGCTCTAAACAGTGTTTCTGAGCATAACTTGTGGCAAAAGTGCAACTTTTGAAGAATGAAAAGAAAACTCATATTTTGAATGAAAACAGTGTTTGGATGTGATAACAAGCTGTTTTATCATGTTTGTAATGTTACACATCCATTTTCTAACAAGTAGTAAGTCTTGCATTAAGGCGTTCAAAACAGCGTTTGCTGGCGCTGTAAGCGCTCTAAACAGTGTTTCTGAGCATAACTTGGAGCAAAAGTGCAACTTTTGAAGAATGAACTGAAAACTCATATTTTGTTCTAAAACAGTGTTTGGATGTGATAACAAGCTGTTTTATCATGTTTGTAATGTTACACATCCATTTTCTAACAAGTAGTAAGTCTTGCATTAAGGCGTTCAAAACAGCGTTTGCTGGCGCTGTAAGCGCTCTAAACAGTGTTTCTGAGCATAACTTGGAGCAAAAGTGCAACTTTTGAAGAATGAACTGAAAACTCATATTTTGTTCTAAAACAGTGTTTGGATGTGATAACAAGCTGTTTTATCATGTTTGTAATGTTACACATGCATTTCCTAACAAGTAGGTAAGGCTTGCATTAAGGCGTTCAAAACAGCGTTTGCTGGCGCTGTAAGCGCTCTAAACAGTGTTTCTGAGCATAACTTGGAGCAAAAGTGCAACTTTTGAAGAATGAACTGAAAACTCATATTTTGTTCTAAAACAGTGTTTGGATGTGATAACAAGCTGTTTTATCATGTTTGTAATGTTACACATGCATTTCCTAACAAGTAGGTAAGGCTTGCATTAAGGCGTTCAAAACAGCGTTTGCTGGCGTTGTAAGAGCTCTAAACAGTGTTTCTGAGCATAACTTGGAGCAAAAGTGCAACTTTTGAAGAATGAACTGAAAACTCATATTTTGTTCCAAAACAGTGTTTGGATGTGATAACAAGCTGTTTTATCATGTTTGTAATGTTACACATGCATTTCCTAACAAGTAGTAAGGCTTGCATTAAGGCGTTCAAAACAGTGTTTGCTGGCGTTGTAAGAGCTCTAAACAGTGTTTCTGAGCATAACTTGTGGCAAAAGTGCAACTTTTGAAGAATGAAAAGAAAACTCATATTTTGAATGAAAACAGTGTTTGGATGTGATAACAAGCTGTTTTATCATGTTTGTAATGTTACACATCCATTTTCTAACAAGTAGTAAGTCTTGCATTAAGGCGTTCAAAACAGCGTTTGCTGGCGCTGTAAGCGCTCTAAACAGTGTTTCTGAGCATAACTTGGAGCAAAAGTGCAACTTTTGAAGAATGAACTGAAAACTCATATTTTGTTCTAAAACAGTGTTTGGATGTGATAACAAGCTGTTTTATCATGTTTGTAATGTTACACATGCATTTCCTAACAAGTAGGTAAGGCTTGCATTAAGGCGTTCAAAACAGCGTTTGCTGGCGTTGTAAGAGCTCTAAACAGTGTTCTGAGCATAACTTGTGGCAAAAGTGCAACTTTTGAAGAATGAAAAGAAAACTCATATTTTGAATGAAAACAGTGTTTGGATGTGATAACAAGCTGTTTTATCATGTTTGTAATGTTACACATGCATTTCCTAACAAGTAGGTAAGGCTTGCATTAAGGCGTTCAAAACAGCGTTTGCTGGCGCTGTAAGCGCTCTAAACAGTGTTTCTGAGCATAACTTGGAGCAAAAGTGCAACTTTTGAAGAATGAACTGAAAACTCATATTTTGTTCTAAAACAGTGTTTGGATGTGATAACAAGCTGTTTTATCATGTTTGTAATGTTACACATCCATTTTCTAACAAGTAGTAAGTCTTGCATTAAGGCGTTCAAAACAGCGTTTGCTGGCGCTGTAAGCGCTCTAAACAGTGTTTCTGAGCATAACTTGGAGCAAAAGTGCAACTTTTGAAGAATGAACTGAAAACTCATATTTTGTTCTAAAACAGTGTTTGGATGTGATAACAAGCTGTTTTATCATGTTTGTAATGTTACACATGCATTTCCAAACAAGTAGTAAGTCTTGTATTAAGGCGTTCAAAACAGCGTTTGCTGGCGCTGTAAGCGCTCTAAACAGTGTTTCTGAGCATAACTTGGAGCAAAAGTGCAACTTTTGAAGAATGAACTGAAAACTCATATTTTGTTCTAAAACAGTGTTTGGATGTGATAACAAGCTGTTTTATCATGTTTGTAATGTTACACATGCATTTCCTAACAAGTAGGTAAGGCTTGCATTAAGGCGTTCAAAACAGCATTTGCTGGCGCTGTAAGCGCTCTAAACAGTGTTTCTGAGCATAACTTGGAGCAAAAGTGCAACTTTTGAAGAATGAACTGAAAACTCATATTTTGTTCTAAAACAGTGTTTGGATGTGATAACAAGCTGTTTTATCATGTTTGTAATGTTACACATGCATTTCCTAACAAGTAGGTAAGGCTTGCATTAAGGCGTTCAAAACAGCGTTTGCTGGCGTTGTAAGAGCTCTAAACAGTGTTTCTGAGCATAACTTGGAGCAAAAGTGCAACTTTTGAAGAATGAACTGAAAACTCATATTTTGTTCCAAAACAGTGTTTGGATGTGATAACAAGCTGTTTTATCATGTTTGTAATGTTACACATCCATTTTCTAACAAGTAGTAAGTCTTGCATTAAGGCGTTCAAAACAGCGTTTGCTGGCGTTGTAAGAGCTCTAAACAGTGTTTCTGAGCATAACTTGTGGCAAAAGTGCAACTTTTGAAGAATGAAAAGAAAACTCATATTTTGAATGAAAACAGTGTTTGGATGTGATAACAAGCTGTTTTATCATGTTTGTAATGTTACACATCCATTTTCTAACAAGTAGTAAGTCTTGCATTAAGGCGTTCAAAACAGCGTTTGCTGGCGCTGTAAGCGCTCTAAACAGTGTTTCTGAGCATAACTTGGAGCAAAAGTGCAACTTTTGAAGAATGAACTGAAAAACTCATATTTTGTTCTAAAACAGTGTTTGGATGTGATAACAAGCTGTTTTATCATGTTTGTAATGTTACACATGCATTTCCTAACAAGTAGGTAAGGCTTGCATTAAGGCGTTCAAAACAGCGTTTGCTGGCGCTGTAAGCGCTCTAAACAGTGTTTCTGAGCATAACTTGGAGCAAAAGTGCAACTTTTGAAGAATGAACTGAAAACTCATATTTTGTTCTAAAACAGTGTTTGGATGTGATAACAAGCTGTTTTATCATGTTTGTAATGTTACACATGCATTTCCTAACAAGTAGGTAAGGCTTGCATTAAGGCGTTCAAAACAGCGTTTGCTGGCGTTGTAAGAGCTCTAAACAGTGTTTTCTGAGCATAACTTGGAGCAAAAGTGCAACTTTTGAAGAATGAACTGAAAACTCATATTTTGTTCCAAAACAGTGTTTGGATGTGATAACAAGCTGTTTTATCATGTTTGTAATGTTACACATGCATTTCCTAACAAGTAGTAAGGCTTGCATTAAGGCGTTCAAAACAGTGTTTGCTGGCGTTGTAAGAGCTCTAAACAGTGTTTCTGAGCATAACTTGTGGCAAAAGTGCAACTTTTGAAGATGAAAAGAAAACTCATATTTTGAATGAAAACAGTGTTTGGATGTGATAACAAGCTGTTTTATCATGTTTGTAATGTTACACATCCATTTTCTAACAAGTAGTAAGTCTTGCATTAAGGCGTTCAAAACAGCGTTTGCTGGCGCTGTAAGCGCTCTAAACAGTGTTTCTGAGCATAACTTGGAGCAAAAGTGCAACTTTTGAAGAATGAACTGAAAACTCATATTTTGTTCTAAAACAGTGTTTGGATGTGATAACAAGCTGTTTTATCATGTTTGTAATGTTACACATGCATTTCCTAACAAGTAGGTAAGGCTTGCATTAAGGCGTTCAAAACAGCGTTTGCTGGCGTTGTAAGAGCTCTAAACAGTGTTTCTGAGCATAACTTGTGGCAAAAGTGCAACTTTTGAAGAATGAAAAGAAAACTCATATTTTGAATGAAAACAGTGTTTGGATGTGATAACAAGCTGTTTTATCATGTTTGTAATGTTACACATGCATTTCCTAACAAGTAGGTAAGGCTTGCATTAAGGCGTTCAAAACAGCGTTTGCTGGCGCTGTAAGCGCTCTAAACAGTGTTTCTGAGCATAACTTGGAGCAAAAGTGCAACTTTTGAAGAATGAACTGAAAACTCATATTTTGTTCTAAAACAGTGTTTGGATGTGATAACAAGCTGTTTTATCATGTTTGTAATGTTACACATGCATTTCCTAACAAGTAGGTAAGGCTTGCATTAAGGCGTTCAAAACAGCGTTTGCTGGCGTTGTAAGAGCTCTAAACAGTGTTTCTGAGCATAACTTGGAGCAAAAGTGCAACTTTTGAAGAATGAACTGAAAACTTATATTTTGTTCTAAAACAGTGTTTGGATGTGATAACAAGCTGTTTTATCATGTTTGTAATGTTACACATGCATTTCCTAACAAGTAGGTAAGGCTTGCATTAAGGCGTTCAAAACAGCGTTTGCTGGCGTTGTAAGAGCTCTAAACAGTGTTTCTGAGCATAACTTGTGGCAAAAGTGCAACTTTTGAAGAATGAACTGAAAACTCATATTTTGTTCTAAAACAGTGTTTGGATGTGATAACAAGCTGTTTTATCATGTTTGTAATGTTACACATGCATTTCCAAACAAGTAGTAAGTCTTGTATTAAGGCGTTCAAAACAGCGTTTGCTGGCGCTGTAAGCGCTCTAAACAGTGTTTCTGAGCATAACTTGGAGCAAAAGTGCAACTTTTGAAGAATGAACTGAAAACTCATATTTTGTTCTAAAACAGTGTTTGGATGTGATAACAAGCTGTTTTATCATGTTTGTAATGTTACACATGCATTTCCTAACAAGTAGGTAAGGCTTGCATTAAGGCGTTCAAAACAGCGTTTGCTGGCGCTGTAAGCGCTCTAAACAGTGTTTCTGAGCATAACTTGGAGCAAAAGTGCAACTTTTGAAGAATGAACTGAAAACTCATATTTTGTTCTAAAACAGTGTTTGGATGTGATAACAAGCTGTTTTATCATGTTTGTAATGTTACACATGCATTTCCTAACAAGTAGGTAAGGCTTGCATTAAGGCGTTCAAAACAGCGTTTGCTGGCGCTGTAAGCGCTCTAAACAGTGTTTCTGAGCATAACTTGGAGCAAAAGTGCAACTTTTGAAGAATGAACTGAAAACTTATATTTTGTTCTAAAACAGTGTTTGGATGTGATAACAAGCTGTTTTATCATGTTTGTAATGTTACACATGCATTTCCTAACAAGTAGGTAAGGCTTGCATTAAGGCGTTCAAAACAGCGTTTGCTGGCGTTGTAAGAGCTCTAAACAGTGTTTCTGAGCATAACTTGTGGCAAAAGTGCAACTTTTGAAGAATGAACTGAAAACTCATATTTTGTTCCAAAACAGTGTTTGGATGTGATAACAAGCTGTTTTATCATGTTTGTAATGTTACACATGCATTTCCTAACAAGTAGTAAGGCTTGCATTAAGGCGTTCAAAACAGCGTTTGCTGGCGTTGTAAGAGCTCTAAACAGTGTTTCTGAGCATAACTTGTGGCAAAAGTGCAACTTTTGAAGAATGAAAAGAAAACTCATATTTTGAATGAAAACAGTGTTTGGATGTGATAACAAGCTGTTTTATCATGTTTGTAATGTTACACATCCATTTTCTAACAAGTAGTAAGTCTTGCATTAAGGCGTTCAAAACAGCGTTTGCTGGCGCTGTAAGCGCTCTAAACAGTGTTTCTGAGCATAACTTGGAGCAAAAGTGCAACTTTTGAAGAATGAACTGAAAACTCATATTTTGTTCTAAAACAGTGTTTGGATGTGATAACAAGCTGTTTTATCATGTTTGTAATGTTACACATGCATTTCCAAACAAGTAGTAAGTCTTGTATTAAGGCGTTCAAAACAGCGTTTGCTGGCGCTGTAAGCGCTCTAAACAGTGTTTCTGAGCATAACTTGGAGCAAAAGTGCAACTTTTGAAGAATGAACTGAAAACTCATATTTTGTTCTAAAACAGTGTTTGGATGTGATAACAAGCTGTTTTATCATGTTTGTAATGTTACACATGCATTTCCTAACAAGTAGGTAAGGCTTGCATTAAGGCGTTCAAAACAGCGTTTGCTGGCGCTGTAAGCGCTCTAAACAGTGTTTCTGAGAATAACTTGGAGCAAAAGTGCAACTTTTGAAGAATGAACTGAAAACTCATATTTTGTTCTAAAACAGTGTTTGGATGTGATAACAAGCTGTTTTATCATGTTTGTAATGTTACACATGCATTTCCTAACAAGTAGGTAAGGCTTGCATTAAGGCGTTCAAAACAGCGTTTGCTGGCGCTGTAAGCGCTCTAAACAGTGTTTCTGAGCATAACTTGGAGCAAAAGTGCAACTTTTGAAGAATGAACTGAAAACTTATATTTTGTTCTAAAACAGTGTTTGGATGTGATAACAAGCTGTTTTATCATGTTTGTAATGTTACACATGCATTTCCATACAAGTAGTAAGGCTGGCATTAAGGCGTTCAAAACAGCGTTTGCTGGCGTTGTAAGAGCTCTAAACAGTGTTTCTGAGCATAACTTGTGGCAAAAGTGCAACTTTTGAAGAATGAACTGAAAACTCATATTTTGTTCTAAAACAGTGTTTGGATGTGATAACAAGCTGTTTTATCATGTTTGTAATGTTACACATGCATTTCCTAACAAGTAGTAAGGCTTGCATTAAGGCGTTCAAAACAGCGTTTGCTGGCGTTGTAAGAGCTCTAAACAGTGTTTCTGAGCATAACTTGTGGCAAAAGTGCAACTTTTGAAGAATGAAAAGAAAAACTCATATTTTGAATGAAAACAGTGTTTGGATGTGATAACAAGCTGTTTTATCATGTTTGTAATGTTACACATCCATTTTCTAACAAGTAGTAAGTCTTGCATTAAGGCGTTCAAAACAGCGTTTGCTGGCGCTGTAAGCGCTCTAAACAGTGTTTCTGAGCATAACTTGGAGCAAAAGTGCAACTTTTGAAGAATGAACTGAAAACTCATATTTTGTTCTAAAACAGTGTTTGGATGTGATAACAAGCTGTTTTATCATGTTTGTAATGTTACACATGCATTTCCAAACAAGTAGTAAGTCTTGTATTAAGGCGTTCAAAACAGCGTTTGCTGGCGCTGTAAGCGCTCTAAACAGTGTTTCTGAGCATAACTTGGAGCAAAAGTGCAACTTTTGAAGAATGAACTGAAAACTCATATTTTGTTCTAAAACAGTGTTTGGATGTGATAACAAGCTGTTTTATCATGTTTTGTAATGTTACACATGCATTTCCTAACAAGTAGGTAAGGCTTGCATTAAGGCGTTCAAAACAGCGTTTGCTGGCGCTGTAAGCGCTCTAAACAGTGTTTCTGAGCATAACTTGGAGCAAAAGTGCAACTTTTGAAGAATGAACTGAAAACTCATATTTTGTTCTAAAACAGTGTTTGGATGTGATAACAAGCTGTTTTATCATGTTTGTAATGTTACACATGCATTTCCTAACAAGTAGGTAAGGCTTGCATTAAGGCGTTCAAAACAGCGTTTGCTGGCGTTGTAAGAGCTCTAAACAGTGTTTCTGAGCATAACTTGTGGCAAAAGTGCAACTTTTGAAGAATGAACTGAAAACTCATATTTTGTTCCAAAACAGTGTTTGGATGTGATAACAAGCTGTTTTATCATGTTTGTAATGTTACACATGCATTTCCTAACAAGTAGGTAAGGCTTGCATTAAGGCGTTCAAAACAGCGTTTGCTGGCGTTGTAAGAGCTCTAAACAGTGTTTCTGAGCATAACTTGTGGCAAAAGTGCAACTTTTGAAGAATGAACTGAAAACTCATATTTTGTTCCAAAACAGTGTTTGGATGTGATAACAAGCTGTTTTATCATGTTTGTAATGTTACACATGCATTTCCTAACAAGTAGTAAGGCTTGCATTAAGGCGTTCAAAACAGCGTTTGCTGGCGTTGTAAGAGCTCTAAACAGTGTTTCTGAGCATAACTTGTGGCAAAAGTGCAACTTTTGAAGAATGAAAAGAAAACTCATATTTTGAATGAAAACAGTGTTTGGATGTGATAACAAGCTGTTTTATCATGTTTGTAATGTTACACATCCATTTTCTAACAAGTAGTAAGTCTTGCATTAAGGCGTTCAAAACAGCGTTTGCTGGCGCTGTAAGCGCTCTAAACAGTGTTTCTGAGCATAACTTGGAGCAAAAGTGCAACTTTTGAAGAATGAACTGAAAACTCATATTTTGTTCTAAAACAGTGTTTGGATGTGATAACAAGCTGTTTTATCATGTTTGTAATGTTACACATGCATTTCCAAACAAGTAGTAAGTCTTGTATTAAGGCGTTCAAAACAGCGTTTGCTGGCGCTGTAAGCGCTCTAAACAGTGTTTCTGAGCATAACTTGGAGCAAAAGTGCAACTTTTGAAGAATGAACTGAAAACTCATATTTTGTTCTAAAACAGTGTTTGGATGTGATAACAAGCTGTTTTATCATGTTTGTAATGTTACACATGCATTTCCTAACAAGTAGGTAAGGCTTGCATTAAGGCGTTCAAAACAGCGTTTGCTGGCGCTGTAAGCGCTCTAAACAGTGTTTCTGAGCATAACTTGGAGCAAAAGTGCAACTTTTGAAGAATGAACTGAAAACTCATATTTTGTTCTAAAACAGTGTTTGGATGTGATAACAAGCTGTTTTATCATGTTTGTAATGTTACACATGCATTTCCTAACAAGTAGGTAAGGCTTGCATTAAGGCGTTCAAAACAGCGTTTGCTGGCGTTGTAAGAGCTCTAAACAGTGTTTCTGAGCATAACTTGGAGCAAAAGTGCAACTTTTGAAGAATGAACTGAAAACTCATATTTTGTTCCAAAACAGTGTTTGGATGTGATAACAAGCTGTTTTATCATGTTTGTAATGTTACACATCCATTTTCTAACAAGTAGTAAGTCTTGCATTAAGGCGTTCAAAACAGCGTTTGCTGGCGTTGTAAGAGCTCTAAACAGTGTTTCTGAGCATAACTTGTGGCAAAAGTGCAACTTTTGAAGAATGAAAAGAAAACTCATATTTTGAATGAAAACAGTGTTTGGATGTGATAACAAGCTGTTTTATCATGTTTGTAATGTTACACATCCATTTTCTAACAAGTAGTAAGTCTTGCATTAAGGCGTTCAAAACAGCGTTTGCTGGCGCTGTAAGCGCTCTAAAACAGTGTTTCTGAGCATAACTTGGAGCAAAAGTGCAACTTTTGAAGAATGAACTGAAAACTCATATTTTGTTCTAAAACAGTGTTTGGATGTGATAACAAGCTGTTTTATCATGTTTGTAATGTTACACATCCATTTTCTAACAAGTAGTAAGTCTTGCATTAAGGCGTTCAAAACAGCGTTTGCTGGCGCTGTAAGCGCTCTAAACAGTGTTTCTGAGCATAACTTGGAGCAAAAGTGCAACTTTTGAAGAATGAACTGAAAACTCATATTTTGTTCTAAAACAGTGTTTGGATGTGATAACAAGCTGTTTTATCATGTTTGTAATGTTACACATGCATTTCCTAACAAGTAGGTAAGGCTTGCATTAAGGCGTTCAAAACAGCGTTTGCTGGCGCTGTAAGCGCTCTAAACAGTGTTTCTGAGCATAACTTGGAGCAAAAGTGCAACTTTTGAAGAATGAACTGAAAACTCATATTTTGTTCTAAAACAGTGTTTGGATGTGATAACAAGCTGTTTTATCATGTTTGTAATGTTACACATGCATTTCCTAACAAGTAGGTAAGGCTTGCATTAAGGCGTTCAAAACAGCGTTTGCTGGCGTTGTAAGAGCTCTAAACAGTGTTTCTGAGCATAACTTGGAGCAAAAGTGCAACTTTTGAAGAATGAACTGAAAACTCATATTTTGTTCCAAACAGTGTTTGGATGTGATAACAAGCTGTTTTATCATGTTTGTAATGTTACACATGCATTTCCTAACAAGTAGTAAGGCTTGCATTAAGGCGTTCAAAACAGTGTTTGCTGGCGTTGTAAGAGCTCTAAACAGTGTTTCTGAGCATAACTTGTGGCAAAAGTGCAACTTTTGAAGAATGAAAAGAAAACTCATATTTTGAATGAAAACAGTGTTTGGATGTGATAACAAGCTGTTTTATCATGTTTGTAATGTTACACATCCATTTTCTAACAAGTAGTAAGTCTTGCATTAAGGCGTTCAAAACAGCGTTTGCTGGCGCTGTAAGCGCTCTAAACAGTGTTTCTGAGCATAACTTGGAGCAAAAGTGCAACTTTTGAAGAATGAACTGAAAACTCATATTTTGTTCTAAAACAGTGTTTGGATGTGATAACAAGCTGTTTTATCATGTTTGTAATGTTACACATGCATTTCCTAACAAGTAGGTAAGGCTTGCATTAAGGCGTTCAAAACAGCGTTTGCTGGCGCTGTAAGCGCTCTAAACAGTGTTTCTGAGCATAACTTGGAGCAAAAGTGCAACTTTTGAAGAATGAACTGAAAACTTATATTTTGTTCTAAAACAGTGTTTGGATGTGATAACAAGCTGTTTTATCATGTTTGTAATGTTACACATGCATTTCCATACAAGTAGTAAGGCTGGCATTAAGGCGTTCAAAACAGCGTTTGCTGGCGTTGTAAGAGCTCTAAACAGTGTTTCTGAGCATAACTTGTGGCAAAAGTGCAACTTTTGAAGAATGAACTGAAAACTCATATTTTGTTCTAAAACAGTGTTT
>NW_027507350.1:5000-47189 GCF_052324685.1 Brachyhypopomus gauderio | reverse complement strand
CTAATTGGAAGCATGTGGCCCAACACGTTGAGCTACCAGAGAAGACATGAACATAGGGTAAACTTTAGGTCTTTTGAGGCAAGGATAAAATGTACAATGTCAATGCGCAGTTGCCTCTACAATTTATATTTCAAATCCGAGTTTGTCATCTGTCCACAGAATGTGATTCGGATACACTAGCTGTCTGGTAAAAAAAAATTACTTGGTTTTCAGGTATTTGACTAAGAGATATCTTGCTGGGAAAAAAAAGGTGGAAGTGGGATTTGAACCCATGTAGCTCCTGTACATTGCTTCTAATTGGAAGCATGTGGCTCAACACGTTGAGCTACCAGAGAAGACATGAACATAGGGTAAACTTTAGGTCTTTTGAGGCAAGGATAAAATGTACAATGTCAATGCGCAGTTGCCTCTACAATTTATATTTCAAATCCGAGTTTGTCATCTGTCCACAGAATGTGATTTCGGATACACTAGCTGTCTGGTAAAAAAAAAATTACTTGGTTTCAGGTATTTGACTAAGAGATATCTTGCTGGGAAAAAAAGGTGGAAGTGGGATTTGAACCCATGTAGCTGCTGTACATTGCTTCTAATTGGAAGCATGTGGCTCAACATGTTGAGCTACCAGAGAAGACATGAACATAGGGAAAACTTTAGGTCTTTTGAGGCAAGGATAAAATGTACAATGTCAATGCGCAGTTGCCCTCTACAATTTATATTTCAAATCCGAGTTTGTCATCTGTCCACAGAATGTGATTTCGGATACACTAGCTTTCTGGTAAAAAAAAAAATTACTTGGTTTCAGGTATTAAACTAAGAGATATCCTGCTGGGAAAAAAGGTGGAAGTGGGATTTGAACCCATGTAGCTCCTGTACATTGCTTCTAATTGGAAGCATGTAGTTCAACACGTTGAGCTACCAGAGAAGACATGAACATAGGGTAAACTTTAGGTCTTTTGAGGCAAGGATAAATGTACAATGTCAATGCGCAGTTGCCTCTACAATTTATATTTCAAATCCGAGTTTGTCATCTGTCCACAGAATGTGATTTCGGATACACTAGCTGTCTGGTAAAAAAAAATTACTTGGTTTCAGGTATTTGACTAAGAGATATCTTGCTGGGAAAAAAGGTGGAAGTGGGATTTGAAACCCATGTAGCTCCTGCACTTCGCTTCTAATTGGGAGCATGTGGCTCAACACGTTGAGCTACCAGAGAAGACATGAACATAGGGTAAACTTTAGGTCTTTTGAGGCAAGGATAAAATGTACAATGTCAATGCGCAGTTGCCTCTACAATTTATATTTCAAATCCGAGTTTGTCATCTGTCCACAGAATGTGATTTCGGATACACTAGCTGTCTGGTAAAAAAGAAATTACTTGGTTTCAGGTATTTGACTAAGAGATATCTTGCTGGGAAAAAAAGGTGGAAGTGGGATTTGAACCCATGTAGCTCCTGCACTTCGCTTCTAATTGGGAGTATGTGGCTCAACACGTTGAGCTACCTGAGAAGATATGAACATAGGGTAAACTTTAGGTCTTTTGAGGCAAGGATAAAATGTACAATGTCAATGCGCAGTTGCCTCTACAATTTATATTTCAAATCCGAGTTTGTCATCTGTCCACAGAATGTGATTTCGGATACACTAGCTGTCTGGTAAAAAAAAATTACTTGGTTTCAGGTATTTGACTAAGAGATATTTTGCTGGGAAAAAAAGGTGGAAGTGGGATTTGAACCCATGTAGCTTCTGAACTTTGCTTCTAATTGGAAGCATGTGGCTCAACACGTTGAGCTACCAGAGAAGACATGAGTGTGAGGTAAACTTTAGGTCTTTTGAGGCAAGGATAAAATGTACAATGTCAATGCGCAGTTGCCTCTACAATTTATATTTCAAATCCGAGTTTGTCATCTGTCCACAGAATGTGATTTCGGATACACTAGCTGTCTGGTAAAAAAAAATTACTTGGTTTCAGGTATTTGACTAAGAGATATCTTGCTGGGAAAAAAAGGTGGAAGTGGGATTTGAACCCATGTAGCTCCTGCACTTCGCTTCTAATTGGGAGCATGTGGCTCAACACGTTGAGCTACCAGAGAAGACATGAAGACAGGGTAAACTTTAGGTCTTTTGAGGCAAGGATAAAATGTACAATGTCAATGCGCAGTTGCCTCTACAATTTATATTTCAAATCCGAGTTTGTCATCTGTCCACAGAATGTGATTTTGGATACACTAGCTGTCTGGTAAAAAAAAAATTACTTGGTTTCAGGTATTTGACTAAGAGATATCTTGCTGGGAAAAAAAGGTGGAAGTGGGATTTGAACCCATGTAGCCCCTGCACTTCGCTTCTAATTGGGAGCATGTGGCTCAACACGTTGAGCTACCAGAGAAGACATGAAGACAGGGTAAACTTTAGGTCTTTTGAGGCAAGGATAAAATGTACAATGTCAATGCGCAGTTGCCTCTACAATTTATATTTCAAATCCGAGTTTGTCATCTGTCCACAGAATGTGATTTCGGATACACTAGCTGTCTGGTAAAAAAAATTACTTGGTTTCAGGTATTTGACTAAGATATTTTGCTGGGAAAAAAAGGTGGAAATGGGATTTGAACCCATGTAGCTCCTGAACTTTGCTTCTAATTGGAAGCATGTGGCTCAACACGTTGAGCTACCAGAGAAGACATGAGTGTGAGGTAAACTTTAGGTCTTTTGAGGCAAGGATAAAATGTACAATGTCAATGCGCAGTTGCCTCTACAATTTATATTTCAAATCCGAGTTTGTCATCTGTCCACAGAATGTGATTTCGGATACACTAGCTGTCTGGTAAAAAAAAAATTACTTGGTTTCAGGTATTTGACTAAGAGATATCTTGCTGGGAAAAAAAGGTGGAAGTGGGATTTGAACCCATGTAGCTCCTGTACATTGCTTCTAATTGGAAGCATGTGGCTCAACACGTTGAGCTACCAGAGAAGACATGAACATAGGGTAAACTTTAGGTCTTTTGAGGCAAGGATAAAATGTACAATGTCAATGCGCAGTTGCCTCTACAATTTATATTTCAAATCCGAGTTTGTCATCTGTCCACAGAATGTGATTTCGGATACACTAGCTGTCTGGTAAAAAAAAAATTACTTGGTTTCAGGTATTTGACTAAGATATCTTGCTGGGAAAAAAAGGTGGAAGTGGGATTTGAACCCATGTAGCTCCTGTACTTTGCTTCTAATTGGAAGCATGTGGCTGAACACGTTGAGCTACCAGAGAAGACATGAACATAGGGTAAACTTTAGGTCTTTTGAGGCAAGGATAAAATGTACAATGTCAATGCGCAGTTGCCTCTACAATTTATATTTCAAATCCAAGTTTGTCATCTGTCCACAGAATGTGATTTCGGATACACTAGCTGTCTGGTAAAAAAAAAATTACTTGGTTTCAGGTATTTGACTAAGAGATATCTTGCTGGGAAAAAAAGGTGGAAGTGGGATTTGAACCCATGTAGCTCCTGTACATTGCTTCTAATTGGAAGCATGTGGCCCAACACGTTGAGCTACCAGAGAAGACATGAACATAGGGTAAACTTTAGGTCTTTTGAGGCAAGGATAAAATGTACAATGTCAATGCGCAGTTGCCTCTACAATTTATATTTCAAATCCGAGTTTGTCATCTGTCCACAGAATGTGATTTCGGATACACTAGCTGTCTGGTAAAAAAAATTACTTGGTTTCAGGTATTTGACTAAGAGATATCTTGCTGGGAAAAAAGGTGGAAGTGGGATTTGAACCCATGTAGCTCCTGTACATTGCTTCTAATTGGAAGCATGTGGCCCAACACGTTGAGCTACCAGAGAAGACATGAACATAGGGTAAACTTTAGGTCTTTTGAGGCAAGGATAAAATGTACAATGTCAATGCGCAGTTGCCTCTACAATTTATATTTCAAATCCGAGTTTGTCATCTGTCCACAGAATGTGATTTCGGATACACTAGCTGTCTGGTAAAAAAAAAATTACTTGGTTTCAGGTATTTGACTAAGATATCTTGCTGGGAAAAAAAGGTGGAAGTGGGATTTGAACCCATGTAGCTCCTGTACTTTGCTTCTAATTGGAAGCATGTGGCTGAACACGTTGAGCTACCAGAGAAGACATGAACATAGGGTAAACTTTAGGTCTTTTGAGGCAAGGATAAAATGTACAATGTCAATGCGCAGTTGCCTCTACAATTTATATTTCAAATCCGAGTTTGTCATCTGTCCACAGAATGTGATTTCGGATACACTAGCTTTCTGGTAAAAAAAAAATTACTTGGTTTCAGGTATTAAACTAAGAGATATCCTGCTGGGAAAAAAGGTGGAAGTGGGATTTGAACCCATGTAGCTCCTGTACATTGCTTCTAATTGGAAGCATGTGGCCCAACACGTTGAGCTACCAGAGAAGACATGAACATAGGGTAAACTTTAGGTCTTTTGAGGCAAGGATAAAATGTACAATGTCAATGCGCAGTTGCCTCTACAATTTATATTTCAAATCCGAGTTTGTCATCTGTCCACAGAATGTGATTTCGGATACACTAGCTGTCTGGTAAAAAAAAAATTACTTGGTTTCAGGTATTTGACTAAGATATCTTGCTGGGAAAAAAAGGTGGAAGTGGGATTTGAACCCATGTAGCTCCTGTACTTTGCTTCTAATTGGAAGCATGTGGCTGAACACGTTGAGCTACCAGAGAAGACATGAACATAGGGTAAACTTTAGGTCTTTTGAGGCAAGGATAAAATGTACAATGTCAATGCGCAGTTGCCTCTACAATTTATATTTCAAATCCGAGTTTGTCATCTGTCCACAGAATGTGATTTCGGATACACTAGCTTTCTGGTAAAAAAAAAATTACTTGGTTTCAGGTATTAAACTAAGAGATATCCTGCTGGGAAAAAAGGTGGAAGTGGGATTTGAACCCATGTAGCTCCTGTACATTGCTTCTAATTGGAAGCATGTAGTTCAACACGTTGAGCTACCAGAGAAGACATGAACATAGGGTAAACTTTAGGTCTTTTGAGGCAAGGATAAAATGTACAATGTCAATGCGCAGTTGCCTCTACAATTTATATTTCAAATCTGAGTTTGTCATCTGTCCACAGAATGTGATTTCGGATACACTAGCTGTCTGGTAAAAAAAAATTACTTGGTTTCAGGTATTTGACTAAGAGATATCTTGCTGGGAAAAAAGGTGGAAGTGGGATTTGAACCCATGTAGCTCCTGCACTTCGCTTCTAATTGGGAGCATGTGGCTCAACACATTGAGCTACCAGAGAAGACATGAACATAGGGTAAACTTTAGGTCTTTTGAGGCAAGGATAAAATGTACAATGTCAATGCGCAGTTGCCTCTACAATTTATATTTCAAATCCGAGTTTGTCATCTGTCCACAGAATGTGATTTCGGATACACTAGCTGTCTGGTAAAAAAGAAATTACTTGGTTTCAGGTATTTGACTAAGAGATATCTTGCTGGGAAAAAAAGGTGGAAGTGGGATTTGAACCCATGTAGCTCCTGCACTTCGCTTCTAATTGGGAGTATGTGGCTCAACACGTTGAGCTACCTGAGAAGATATGAACATAGGGTAAACTTTAGGTCTTTTGAGGCAAGGATAAAATGTACAATGTCAATGCGCAGTTGCCTCTACAATTTATATTTCAAATCCGAGTTTGTCATCTGTCCACAGAATGTGATTTCGGATACACTAGCTGTCTGGTAAAAAAAAATTACTTGGTTTCAGGTATTTGACTAAGAGATATCTTGCTGGGAAAAAAGGTGGAAGTGGGATTTGAACCCATGTAGCTCCTGCACTTCGCTTCTAATTGGGAGCATGTGGCTCAACACGTTGAGCTACCAGAGAAGACATGAACATAGGGTAAACTTTAGGTCTTTTGAGGCAAGGATAAAATGTACAATGTCAATGCGCAGTTGCCTCTACAATTTATATTTCAAATCCGAGTTTGTCATCTGTCCACAGAATGTGATTTCGGATACACTAGCTGTCTGGTAAAAAAGAAATTACTTGGTTTCAGGTATTTGACTAAGAGATATCTTGCTGGGAAAAAAAGGTGGAAGTGGGATTTGAACCCATGTAGCTCCTGCACTTCGCTTCTAATTGGGAGTATGTGGCTCAACACGTTGAGCTACCTGAGAAGATATGAACATAGGGTAAACTTTAGGTCTTTTGAGGCAAGGATAAAATGTACAATGTCAATGCGCAGTTGCCTCTACAATTTATATTTCAAATCCGAGTTTGTCATCTGTCCACAGAATGTGATTTCGGATACACTAGCTGTCTGGTAAAAAAAAATTACTTGGTTTCAGGTATTTGACTAAGAGATATTTTGCTGGGAAAAAAAGGTGGAAGTGGGATTTGAACCCATGTAGCTTCTGAACTTTGCTTCTAATTGGAAGCATGTGGCTCAACACGTTGAGCTACCAGAGAAGACATGAGTGTGAGGTAAACTTTAGGTCTTTTGAGGCAAGGATAAAATGTACAATGTCAATGCGCAGTTGCCTCTACAATTTATATTTCAAATCCGAGTTTGTCATCTGTCCACAGAATGTGATTTCGGATACACTAGCTGTCTGGTAAAAAAAAATTACTTGGTTTCAGGTATTTGACTAAGAGATATCTTGCTGGGAAAAAAAGGTGGAAGTGGGATTTGAACCCATGTAGCTCCTGCACTTCGCTTCTAATTGGGAGCATGTGGCTCAACACGTTGAGCTACCAGAGAAGACATGAAGACAGGGTAAACTTTAGGTCTTTTGAGGCAAGGATAAAATGTACAATGTCAATGCGCAGTTGCCTCTACAATTTATATTTCAAATCCGAGTTTGTCATCTGTCCACAGAATGTGATTTTGGATACACTAGCTGTCTGGTAAAAAAAAATTACTTGGTTTCAGGTATTTGACTAAGAGATATCTTGCTGGGAAAAAAAGGTGGAAGTGGGATTTGAACCCATGTAGCCCCTGCACTTCGCTTCTAATTGGGAGCATGTGGCTCAACACGTTGAGCTACCAGAGAAGACATGAAGACAGGGTAAACTTTAGGTCTTTTGAGGCAAGGATAAAATGTACAATGTCAATGCGCAGTTGCCTCTACAATTTATATTTCAAATCCGAGTTTGTCATCTGTCCACAGAATGTGATTTCGGATACACTAGCTGTCTGGTAAAAAAAATTACTTGGTTTCAGGTATTTGACTAAGATATTTTGCTGGGAAAAAAAGGTGGAAATGGGATTTGAACCCATGTAGCTCCTGAACTTTGCTTCTAATTGGAAGCATGTGGCTCAACACGTTGAGCTACCAGAGAAGACATGAGTGTGAGGTAAACTTTAGGTCTTTTGAGGCAAGGATAAAATGTACAATGTCAATGCGCAGTTGCCTCTACAATTTATATTTCAAATCCGAGTTTGTCATCTGTCCACAGAATGTGATTTCGGATACACTAGCTGTCTGGTAAAAAAAAAATTACTTGGTTTCAGGTATTTGACTAAGAGATATCTTGCTGGGAAAAAAAGGTGGAAGTGGGATTTGAACCCATGTAGCTCCTGTACATTGCTTCTAATTGGAAGCATGTGGCTCAACACGTTGAGCTACCAGAGAAGACATGAACATAGGGTAAACTTTAGGTCTTTTGAGGCAAGGATAAAATGTACAATGTCAATGCGCAGTTGCCTCTACAATTTATATTTCAAATCCGAGTTTGTCATCTGTCCACAGAATGTGATTTCGGATACACTAGCTGTCTGGTAAAAAAAAAATTACTTGGTTTCAGGTATTTGACTAAGATATCTTGCTGGGAAAAAAAGGTGGAAGTGGGATTTGAACCCATGTAGCTCCTGTACTTTGCTTCTAATTGGAAGCATGTGGCTGAACACGTTGAGCTACCAGAGAAGACATGAACATAGGGTAAACTTTAGGTCTTTTGAGGCAAGGATAAAATGTACAATGTCAATGCGCAGTTGCCTCTACAATTTATATTTCAAATCCAAGTTTGTCATCTGTCCACAGAATGTGATTTCGGATACACTAGCTGTCTGGTAAAAAAAAAATTACTTGGTTTCAGGTATTTGACTAAGAGATATCTTGCTGGGAAAAAAAGGTGGAAGTGGGATTTGAACCCATGTAGCTCCTGTACATTGCTTCTAATTGGAAGCATGTGGCCCAACACGTTGAGCTACCAGAGAAGACATGAACATAGGGTAAACTTTAGGTCTTTTGAGGCAAGGATAAAATGTACAATGTCAATGCGCAGTTGCCTCTACAATTTATATTTCAAATCCGAGTTTGTCATCTGTCCACAGAATGTGATTTCGGATACACTAGCTGTCTGGTAAAAAAAATTACTTGGTTTCAGGTATTTGACTAAGAGATATCTTGCTGGGAAAAAAGGTGGAAGTGGGATTTGAACCCATGTAGCTCCTGTACATTGCTTCTAATTGGAAGCATGTGGCCCAACACGTTGAGCTACCAGAGAAGACATGAACATAGGGTAAACTTTAGGTCTTTTGAGGCAAGGATAAAATGTACAATGTCAATGCGCAGTTGCCTCTACAATTTATATTTCAAATCCGAGTTTGTCATCTGTCCACAGAATGTGATTTCGGATACACTAGCTGTCTGGTAAAAAAAATTACTTGGTTTCAGGTATTTGACTAAGAGATATCTTGCTGGAAAAAAAAGGTGGAAGTGGGATTTGAACCCATGTAGCTCCTGTACATTGCTTCTAATTGGAAGCATGTGGCTCAACACGTTGAGCTACCAGAGAAGACATGAACATAGGGTAAACTTTAGGTCTTTTGAGGCAAGGATAAAATGTACAATGTCAATGCGCAGTTGCCTCTACAATTTATATTTCAAATCCGAGTTTGTCATCTGTCCACAGAATGTGATTTCGGATACACTAGCTTTCTGGTAAAAAAAAAATTACTTGGTTTCAGGTATTAAACTAAGAGATATCCTGCTGGGAAAAAAGGTGGAAGTGGGATTTGAACCCATGTAGCTCCTGTACATTGCTTCTAATTGGAAGCATGTAGTTCAACACGTTGAGCTACCAGAGAAGACATGAACATAGGGTAAACTTTAGGTCTTTTGAGGCAAGGATAAAATGTACAATGTCAATGCGCAGTTGCCTCTACAATTTATATTTCAAATCTGAGTTTGTCATCTGTCCACAGAATGTGATTTCGGATACACTAGCTGTCTGGTAAAAAAAAATTACTTGGTTTCAGGTATTTGACTAAGAGATATCTTGCTGGGAAAAAAGGTGGAAGTGGGATTTGAACCCATGTAGCTCCTGCACTTCGCTTCTAATTGGGAGCATGTGGCTCAACACATTGAGCTACCAGAGAAGACATGAACATAGGGTAAACTTTAGGTCTTTTGAGGCAAGGATAAAATGTACAATGTCAATGCGCAGTTGCCTCTACAATTTATATTTCAAATCCGAGTTTGTCATCTGTCCACAGAATGTGATTTCGGATACACTAGCTGTCTGGTAAAAAAGAAATTACTTGGTTTCAGGTATTTGACTAAGAGATATCTTGCTGGGAAAAAAAGGTGGAAGTGGGATTTGAACCCATGTAGCTCCTGCACTTCGCTTCTAATTGGGAGTATGTGGCTCAACACGTTGAGCTACCTGAGAAGATATGAACATAGGGTAAACTTTAGGTCTTTTGAGGCAAGGATAAAATGTACAATGTCAATGCGCAGTTGCCTCTACAATTTATATTTCAAATCCGAGTTTGTCATCTGTCCACAGAATGTGATTTCGGATACACTAGCTGTCTGGTAAAAAAAAATTACTTGGTTTCAGGTATTTGACTAAGAGATATCTTGCTGGGAAAAAAAGGTGGAAGTGGGATTTGAACCCATGTAGCTCCTGTACATTGCTTCTAATTGGAAGCATGTGGCCCAACACGTTGAGCTACCAGAGAAGACATGAACATAGGGTAAACTTTAGGTCTTTTGAGGCAAGGATAAAATGTACAATGTCAATGCGCAGTTGCCTCTACAATTTATATTTCAAATCCGAGTTTGTCATCTGTCCACAGAATGTGATTTCGGATACACTAGCTGTCTGGTAAAAAAAAAATTACTTGGTTTCAGGTATTTGACTAAGAGATATCTTGCTGGGAAAAAAGGTGGAAGTGGGATTTGAACCCATGTAGCTCCTGTACATTGCTTCTAATTGGAAGCATGTGGCCCAACACGTTGAGCTACCAGAGAAGACATGAACATAGGGTAAACTTTAGGTCTTTTGAGGCAAGGATAAAATGTACAATGTCAATGCGCAGTTGCCTCTACAATTTATATTTCAAATCCGAGTTTGTCATCTGTCCACAGAATGTGATTTCGGATACACTAGCTGTCTGGTAAAAAAAAATTACTTGGTTTCAGGTATTTGACTAAGAGATATTTTGCTGGGAAAAAAAGGTGGAAGTGGGATTTGAACCCATGTAGCTTCTGAACTTTGCTTCTAATTGGAAGCATGTGGCTCAACACGTTGAGCTACCAGAGAAGACATGAGTGTGAGGTAAACTTTAGGTCTTTTGAGGCAAGGATAAAATGTACAATGTCAATGCGCAGTTGCCTCTACAATTTATATTTCAAATCCGAGTTTGTCATCTGTCCACAGAATGTGATTTCGGATACACTAGCTGTCTGGTAAAAAAAAATTACTTGGTTTCAGGTATTTGACTAAGAGATATCTTGCTGGGAAAAAAAGGTGGAAGTGGGATTTGAACCCATGTAGCTCCTGCACTTCGCTTCTAATTGGGAGCATGTGGCTCAACACGTTGAGCTACCAGAGAAGACATGAAGACAGGGTAAACTTTAGGTCTTTTGAGGCAAGGATAAAATGTACAATGTCAATGCGCAGTTGCCTCTACAATTTATATTTCAAATCCGAGTTTGTCATCTGTCCACAGAATGTGATTTTGGATACACTAGCTGTCTGGTAAAAAAAAATTACTTGGTTTCAGGTATTTGACTAAGAGATATCTTGCTGGGAAAAAAAGGTGGAAGTGGGATTTGAACCCATGTAGCCCCTGCACTTCGCTTCTAATTGGGAGCATGTGGCTCAACACGTTGAGCTACCAGAGAAGACATGAAGACAGGGTAAACTTTAGGTCTTTTGAGGCAAGGATAAAATGTACAATGTCAATGCGCAGTTGCCTCTACAATTTATATTTCAAATCCGAGTTTGTCATCTGTCCACAGAATGTGATTTCGGATACACTAGCTGTCTGGTAAAAAAAATTACTTGGTTTCAGGTATTTGACTAAGAGATATTTTGCTGGGAAAAAAAGGTGGAAATGGGATTTGAACCCATGTAGCTCCTGAACTTTGCTTCTAATTGGAAGCATGTGGCTCAACACGTTGAGCTACCAGAGAAGACATGAGTGTGAGGTAAACTTTAGGTCTTTTGAGGCAAGGATAAAATGTACAATGTCAATGCGCAGTTGCCTCTACAATTTATATTTCAAATCCGAGTTTGTCATCTGTCCACAGAATGTGATTTCGGATACACTAGCTGTCTGGTAAAAAAAAAATTACTTGGTTTCAGGTATTTGACTAAGAGATATCTTGCTGGGAAAAAAAGGTGGAAGTGGGATTTGAACCCATGTAGCTCCTGTACATTGCTTCTAATTGGAAGCATGTGGCTCAACACGTTGAGCTACCAGAGAAGACATGAACATAGGGTAAACTTTAGGTCTTTTGAGGCAAGGATAAAATGTACAATGTCAATGCGCAGTTGCCTCTACAATTTATATTTCAAATCCGAGTTTGTCATCTGTCCACAGAATGTGATTTCGGATACACTAGCTGTCTGGTAAAAAAAAAATTACTTGGTTTCAGGTATTTGACTAAGATATCTTGCTGGGAAAAAAAGGTGGAAGTGGGATTTGAACCCATGTAGCTCCTGTACTTTGCTTCTAATTGGAAGCATGTGGCTCAACACGTTGAGCTACCAGAGAAGACATGAACATAGGGTAAACTTTAGGTCTTTTGAGGCAAGGATAAAATGTACAATGTCAATGCGCAGTTGCCTCTACAATTTATATTTCAAATCCGAGTTTGTCATCTGTCCACAGAATGTGATTTCGGATACACTAGCTGTCTGGTAAAAAAAAAATTACTTGGTTTCAGGTATTTGACTAAGAGATATCTTGCTGGGAAAAAAAGGTGGAAGTGGGATTTGAACCCATGTAGCTCCTGTACATTGCTTCTAATTGGAAGCATGTGGCCCAACACGTTGAGCTACCAGAGAAGACATGAACATAGGGTAAACTTTAGGTCTTTTGAGGCAAGGATAAAATGTACAATGTCAATGCGCAGTTGCCTCTACAATTTATATTTCAAATCCGAGTTTGTCATCTGTCCACAGAATGTGATTTCGGATACACTAGCTGTCTGGTAAAAAAAAAAATTACTTGGTTTCAGGTATTTGACTAAGAGATATCTTGCTGGGAAAAAAAGGTGGAAGTGGGATTTGAACCCATGTAGCTGCTGTACATTGCTTCTAATTGGAAGCATGTGGCTCAACATGTTGAGCTACCAGAGAAGACATGAACATAGGGAAAACTTTAGGTCTTTTGAGGCAAGGATAAAATGTACAATGTCAATGCGCAGTTGCCTCTACAATTTATATTTCAAATCCGAGTTTGTCATCTGTCCACAGAATGTGATTTCGGATACACTAGCTGTCTGGTAAAAAAAAATTACTTGGTTTCAGGTATTTGACTAAGAGATATCTTGCTGGGAAAAAAGGTGGAAGTGGGATTTGAACCCATGTAGCTCCTGCACTTCGCTTCTAATTGGGAGCATGTGGCTCAACACGTTGAGCTACCAGAGAAGACATGAACATAGGGTAAACTTTAGGTCTTTTGAGGCAAGGATAAAATGTACAATGTCAATGCGCAGTTGCCTCTACAATTTATATTTCAAATCCGAGTTTGTCATCTGTCCACAGAATGTGATTTCGGATACACTAGCTGTCTGGTAAAAAAGAAATTACTTGGTTTCAGGTATTTGACTAAGAGATATCTTGCTGGGAAAAAAGGTGGAAGTGGGATTTGAACCCATGTAGCTCCTGCACTTCGCTTCTAATTGGGAGTATGTGGCTCAACACGTTGAGCTACCTGAGAAGATATGAACATAGGGTAAACTTTAGGTCTTTTGAGGCAAGGATAAAATGTACAATGTCAATGCGCAGTTGCCTCTACAATTTATATTTCAAATCCGAGTTTGTCATCTGTCCACAGAATGTGATTTCGGATACACTAGCTGTCTGGTAAAAAAAAATTACTTGGTTTCAGGTATTTGACTAAGAGATATCTTGCTGGGAAAAAAAGGTGGAAGTGGGATTTGAACCCATGTAGCCCCTGCACTTCGCTTCTAATTGGGAGCATGTGGCTCAACACGTTGAGCTACCAGAGAAGACATGAAGACAGGGTAAACTTTAGGTCTTTTGAGGCAAGGATAAAATGTACAATGTCAATGCGCAGTTGCCTCTACAATTTATATTTCAAATCCGAGTTTGTCATCTGTCCACAGAATGTGATTTCGGATACACTAGCTGTCTGGTAAAAAAAAATTACTTGGTTTCAGGTATTTGACTAAGAGATATCTTGCTGGGAAAAAAAGGTGGAAGTGGGATTTGAACCCATGTAGCCCCTGCACTTCGCTTCTAATTGGGAGCATGTGGCTCAACACATTGAGCTACCAGAGAAGACATGAAGACAGGGTAAACTTTAGGTCTTTTGAGGCAAGGATAAAATGTACAATGTCAATGCGCAGTTGCCTCTACAATTTATATTTCAAATCCGAGTTTGTCATCTGTCCACAGAATGTGATTTCGGATACACTAGCTGTCTGGTAAAAAAAATTACTTGGTTTCAGGTATTTGACTAAGAGATATTTTGCTGGGAAAAAAAGGTGGAAATGGGATTTGAACCCATGTAGCTCCTGAACTTTGCTTCTAATTGGAAGCATGTGGCTCAACACGTTGAGCTACCAGAGAAGACATGAGTGTGAGGTAAACTTTAGGTCTTTTGAGGCAAGGATAAAATGTACAATGTCAATGCGC
Source organism: Brachyhypopomus gauderio (assembly GCF_052324685.1). Classification (NCBI taxonomy): domain Eukaryota; kingdom Metazoa; phylum Chordata; class Actinopteri; order Gymnotiformes; family Hypopomidae; genus Brachyhypopomus; species Brachyhypopomus gauderio. Next base: position 33,071 of record NW_027507350.1, on the reverse strand, counting down.
AGTTGCCTCTACAATTTATATTTCAAATCCGAGTTTGTCATCTGTCCACAGAATGTGATTTCGGATACACTAGCTGTCTGGTAAAAAAAAAATTACTTGGTTTCAGGTATTTGACTAAGAGATATCTTGCTGGGAAAAAAAGGTGGAAGTGGGATTTGAACCCATGTAGCTCCTGTACATTGCTTCTAATTGGAAGCATGTGGCTCAACACATTGAGCTACCAGAGAAGACATGAACATAGGGTAAACTTTAGGTCTTTTGAGGCAAGGATAAAATGTACAATGTCAATGCGCAGTTGCCTCTACAATTTATATTTCAAATCCGAGTTTGTCATCTGTCCACAGAATGTGATTTTGGATACACTAGCTGTCTGGTAAAAAAAAATTACTTGGTTTCAGGTATTTGACTAAGAGATATCTTGCTGGGAAAAAAAGGTGGAAGTGGGATTTGAACCCATGTAGCCCCTGCACTTCGCTTCTAATTGGGAGCATGTGGCTCAACACGTTGAGCTACCAGAGAAGACATGAAGACAGGGTAAACTTTAGGTCTTTTGAGGCAAGGATAAAATGTACAATGTCAATGCGCAGTTGCCTCTACAATTTATATTTCAAATCCGAGTTTGTCATCTGTCCACAGAATGTGATTTTGGATACACTAGCTGTCTGGTAAAAAAAAATTACTTGGTTTCAGGTATTTGACTAAGAGATATCTTGCTGGGAAAAAAAGGTGGAAGTGGGATTTGAACCCATGTAGCCCCTGCACTTCGCTTCTAATTGGGAGCATGTGGCTCAACACGTTGAGCTACCAGAGAAGACATGAAGACAGGGTAAACTTTAGGTCTTTTGAGGCAAGGATAAAATGTACAATGTCAATGCGCAGTTGCCTCTACAATTTATATTTCAAATCCGAGTTTGTCATCTGTCCACAGAATGTGATTTCGGATACACTAGCTGTCTGGTAAAAAAAATTACTTGGTTTCAGGTATTTGACTAAGAGATATTTTGCTGGGAAAAAAAGGTGGAAATGGGATTTGAACCCATGTAGCTCCTGAACTTTGCTTCTAATTGGAAGCATGTGGCTCAACACGTTGAGCTACCAGAGAAGACATGAGTGTGAGGTAAACTTTAGGTCTTTTGAGGCAAGGATAAAATGTACAATGTCAATGCGCAGTTGCCTCTACAATTTATATTTCAAATCCGAGTTTGTCATCTGTCCACAGAATGTGATTTCGGATACACTAGCTGTCTGGTAAAAAAAAAATTACTTGGTTTCAGGTATTTGACTAAGAGATATCTTGCTGGGAAAAAAAGGTGGAAGTGGGATTTGAACCCATGTAGCTCCTGTACATTGCTTCTAATTGGAAGCATGTGGCCCAACACGTTGAGCTACCAGAGAAGACATGAACATAGGGTAAACTTTAGGTCTTTTGAGGCAAGGATAAAATGTACAATGTCAATGCGCAGTTGCCTCTACAATTTATATTTCAAATCCGAGTTTGTCATCTGTCCACAGAATGTGATTTCGGATACACTAGCTGTCTGGTAAAAAAAAAATTACTTGGTTTCAGGTATTTGACTAAGAGATATCTTGCTGGGAAAAAAAGGTGGAAGTGGGATTTGAACCCATGTAGCTCCTGTACATTGCTTCTAATTGGAAGCATGTGGCTCAACACATTGAGCTACCAGAGAAGACATGAACATAGGGTAAACTTTAGGTCTTTTGAGGCAAGGATAAAATGTACAATGTCAATGCGCAGTTGCCTCTACAATTTATATTTCAAATCCGAGTTTGTCATCTGTCCACAGAATGTGATTTTGGATACACTAGCTGTCTGGTAAAAAAAAATTACTTGGTTTCAGGTATTTGACTAAGAGATATCTTGCTGGGAAAAAAAGGTGGAAGTGGGATTTGAACCCATGTAGCCCCTGCACTTCGCTTCTAATTGGGAGCATGTGGCTCAACACGTTGAGCTACCAGAGAAGACATGAAGACAGGGTAAACTTTAGGTCTTTTGAGGCAAGGATAAAATGTACAATGTCAATGCGCAGTTGCCTCTACAATTTATATTTCAAATCCGAGTTTGTCATCTGTCCACAGAATGTGATTTTGGATACACTAGCTGTCTGGTAAAAAAAAATTACTTGGTTTCAGGTATTTGACTAAGAGATATCTTGCTGGGAAAAAAAGGTGGAAGTGGGATTTGAACCCATGTAGCCCCTGCACTTCGCTTCTAATTGGGAGCATGTGGCTCAACACGTTGAGCTACCAGAGAAGACATGAAGACAGGGTAAACTTTAGGTCTTTTGAGGCAAGGATAAAATGTACAATGTCAATGCGCAGTTGCCTCTACAATTTATATTTCAAATCCGAGTTTGTCATCTGTCCACAGAATGTGATTTCGGATACACTAGCTGTCTGGTAAAAAAAATTACTTGGTTTCAGGTATTTGACTAAGAGATATTTTGCTGGGAAAAAAAGGTGGAAATGGGATTTGAACCCATGTAGCTCCTGAACTTTGCTTCTAATTGGAAGCATGTGGCTCAACACGTTGAGCTACCAGAGAAGACATGAGTGTGAGGTAAACTTTAGGTCTTTTGAGGCAAGGATAAAATGTACAATGTCAATGCGCAGTTGCCTCTACAATTTATATTTCAAATCCGAGTTTGTCATCTGTCCACAGAATGTGATTTCGGATACACTAGCTGTCTGGTAAAAAAAAAATTACTTGGTTTCAGGTATTTGACTAAGAGATATCTTGCTGGGAAAAAAAGGTGGAAGTGGGATTTGAACCCATGTAGCTCCTGTACATTGCTTCTAATTGGAAGCATGTGGCCCAACACGTTGAGCTACCAGAGAAGACATGAACATAGGGTAAACTTTAGGTCTTTTGAGGCAAGGATAAAATGTACAATGTCAATGCGCAGTTGCCTCTACAATTTATATTTCAAATCCGAGTTTGTCATCTGTCCACAGAATGTGATTTCGGATACACTAGCTGTCTGGTAAAAAAAAAATTACTTGGTTTCAGGTATTTGACTAAGAGATATCTTGCTGGGAAAAAAAGGTGGAAGTGGGATTTGAACCCATGTAGCTCCTGTACATTGCTTCTAATTGGAAGCATGTGGCCCAACACGTTGAGCTACCAGAGAAGACATGAACATAGGGTAAACTTTAGGTCTTTTGAGGCAAGGATAAAATGTACAATGTCAATGCGCAGTTGCCTCTACAATTTATATTTCAAATCCGAGTTTGTCATCTGTCCACAGAATGTGATTTCGGATACACTAGCTGTCTGGTAAAAAAAAATTACTTGGTTTCAGGTATTTGACTAAGAGATATCTTGCTGGGAAAAAAAGGTGGAAGTGGGATTTGAACCCATGTAGCTCCTGTACATTGCTTCTAATCGGAAGCATGTGGCTCAACACGTTGAGCTACCAGAGAAGACATGAACATAGGGTAAACTTTAGGTCTTTTGAGGCAAGGATAAAATGTACAATGTCAATGCGCAGTTGCCTCTACAATTTATATTTCAAATCCGAGTTTGTCATCTGTCCACAGAATGTGATTTCGGATACACTAGCTGTCTGGTAAAAAAAAAATTACTTGGTTTCAGGTATTTGACTAAGAGATATCTTGCTGGGAAAAAAAGGTGGAAGTGGGATTTGAACCCATGTAGCTCCTGTACATTGCTTCTAATTGGAAGCATGTGGCCCAACACGTTGAGCTACCAGAGAAGACATGAACATAGGGTAAACTTTAGGTCTTTTGAGGCAAGGATAAAATGTACAATGTCAATGCGCAGTTGCCTCTACAATTTATATTTCAAATCCGAGTTTGTCATCTGTCCACAGAATGTGATTTCGGATACACTAGCTGTCTGGTAAAAAAAAAATTACTTGGTTTCAGGTATTTGACTAAGAGATATCTTGCTGGGAAAAAAAGGTGGAAGTGGGATTTGAACCCATGTAGCTCCTGTACATTGCTTCTAATTGGAAGCATGTGGCTCAACACATTGAGCTACCAGAGAAGACATGAACATAGGGTAAACTTTAGGTCTTTTGAGGCAAGGATAAAATGTACAATGTCAATGCGCAGTTGCCTCTACAATTTATATTTCAAATCCGAGTTTGTCATCTGTCCACAGAATGTGATTTTGGATACACTAGCTGTCTGGTAAAAAAAAATTACTTGGTTTCAGGTATTTGACTAAGAGATATCTTGCTGGGAAAAAAAGGTGGAAGTGGGATTTGAACCCATGTAGCCCCTGCACTTCGCTTCTAATTGGGAGCATGTGGCTCAACACGTTGAGCTACCAGAGAAGACATGAAGACAGGGTAAACTTTAGGTCTTTTGAGGCAAGGATAAAATGTACAATGTCAATGCGCAGTTGCCTCTACAATTTATATTTCAAATCCGAGTTTGTCATCTGTCCACAGAATGTGATTTCGGATACACTAGCTGTCTGGTAAAAAAAATTACTTGGTTTCAGGTATTTGACTAAGAGATATTTTGCTGGGAAAAAAAGGTGGAAATGGGATTTGAACCCATGTAGCTCCTGAACTTTGCTTCTAATTGGAAGCATGTGGCTCAACACGTTGAGCTACCAGAGAAGACATGAGTGTGAGGTAAACTTTAGGTCTTTTGAGGCAAGGATAAAATGTACAATGTCAATGCGCAGTTGCCTCTACAATTTATATTTCAAATCCGAGTTTGTCATCTGTCCACAGAATGTGATTTCGGATACACTAGCTGTCTGGTAAAAAAAAAATTACTTGGTTTCAGGTATTTGACTAAGAGATATCTTGCTGGGAAAAAAAGGTGGAAGTGGGATTTGAACCCATGTAGCTCCTGTACATTGCTTCTAATTGGAAGCATGTGGCCCAACACGTTGAGCTACCAGAGAAGACATGAACATAGGGTAAACTTTAGGTCTTTTGAGGCAAGGATAAAATGTACAATGTCAATGCGCAGTTGCCTCTACAATTTATATTTCAAATCCGAGTTTGTCATCTGTCCACAGAATGTGATTTCGGATACACTAGCTGTCTGGTAAAAAAAAAATTACTTGGTTTCAGGTATTTGACTAAGAGATATCTTGCTGGGAAAAAAAGGTGGAAGTGGGATTTGAACCCATGTAGCTCCTGTACATTGCTTCTAATTGGAAGCATGTGGCCCAACACGTTGAGCTACCAGAGAAGACATGAACATAGGGTAAACTTTAGGTCTTTTGAGGCAAGGATAAAATGTACAATGTCAATGCGCAGTTGCCTCTACAATTTATATTTCAAATCCGAGTTTGTCATCTGTCCACAGAATGTGATTTCGGATACACTAGCTGTCTGGTAAAAAAAAATTACTTGGTTTCAGGTATTTGACTAAGAGATATCTTGCTGGGAAAAAAAAGGTGGAAGTGGGATTTGAACCCATGTAGCTCCTGTACATTGCTTCTAATCGGAAGCATGTGGCTCAACACGTTGAGCTACCAGAGAAGACATGAACACAGGGTAAACTTTAGGTCTTTTGAGGCAAGGATAAAATGTACAATGTCAATGCGCAGTTGCCTCTACAATTTATATTTCAAATCCGAGTTTGTCATCTGTCCACAGAATGTGATTTCGGATACACTAGCTGTCTGGTAAAAAAAAAATTACTTGGTTTCAGGTATTTGACTAAGAGATATCTTGCTGGGAAAAAAAGGTGGAAGTGGGATTTGAACCAATGTAGCTGCTGTACATTGCTTCTAATTGGAAGCATGTGGCTCAACATGTTGAGCTACCAGAGAAGACATGAACATAGGGAAAACTTTAGGTCTTTTGAGGCAAGGATAAAATGTACAATGTCAATGCGCAGTTGCCTCTACAATTTATATTTCAAATCCGAGTTTGTCATCTGTCCACAGAATGTGATTTCGGATACACTAGCTTTCTGGTAAAAAAAAAATTACTTGGTTTCAGGTATTAAACTAAGAGATATCCTGCTGGGAAAAAAGGTGGAAGTGGGATTTGAACCCATGTAGCTCCTGTACATTGCTTCTAATTGGAAGCATGTAGTTCAACACGTTGAGCTACCAGAGAAGACATGAACATAGGGTAAACTTTAGGTCTTTTGAGGCAAGGATAAAATGTACAATGTCAATGCGCAGTTGCCTCTACAATTTATATTTCAAATCCGAGTTTGTCATCTGTCCACAGAATGTGATTTCGGATACACTAGCTGTCTGGTAAAAAAAAAATTACTTGGTTTCAGGTATTTGACTAAGAGATATCTTGCTGGGAAAAAAAGGTGGAAGTGGGATTTGAACCCATGTAGCTCCTGTACATTGCTTCTAATTGGAAGCATGTGGCTCAACACATTGAGCTACCAGAGAAGACATGAACATAGGGTAAACTTTAGGTCTTTTGAGGCAAGGATAAAATGTACAATGTCAATGCGCAGTTGCCTCTACAATTTATATTTCAAATCCGAGTTTGTCATCTGTCCACAGAATGTGATTTTGGATACACTAGCTGTCTGGTAAAAAAAAATTACTTGGTTTCAGGTATTTGACTAAGAGATATCTTGCTGGGAAAAAAAGGTGGAAGTGGGATTTGAACCCATGTAGCCCCTGCACTTCGCTTCTAATTGGGAGCATGTGGCTCAACACGTTGAGCTACCAGAGAAGACATGAAGACAGGGTAAACTTTAGGTCTTTTGAGGCAAGGATAAAATGTACAATGTCAATGCGCAGTTGCCTCTACAATTTATATTTCAAATCCGAGTTTGTCATCTGTCCACAGAATGTGATTTTGGATACACTAGCTGTCTGGTAAAAAAAAATTACTTGGTTTCAGGTATTTGACTAAGAGATATCTTGCTGGGAAAAAAAGGTGGAAGTGGGATTTGAACCCATGTAGCCCCTGCACTTCGCTTCTAATTGGGAGCATGTGGCTCAACACGTTGAGCTACCAGAGAAGACATGAAGACAGGGTAAACTTTAGGTCTTTTGAGGCAAGGATAAAATGTACAATGTCAATGCGCAGTTGCCTCTACAATTTATATTTCAAATCCGAGTTTGTCATCTGTCCACAGAATGTGATTTCGGATACACTAGCTGTCTGGTAAAAAAAATTACTTGGTTTCAGGTATTTGACTAAGAGATATTTTGCTGGGAAAAAAAGGTGGAAATGGGATTTGAACCCATGTAGCTCCTGAACTTTGCTTCTAATTGGAAGCATGTGGCTCAACACGTTGAGCTACCAGAGAAGACATGAGTGTGAGGTAAACTTTAGGTCTTTTGAGGCAAGGATAAAATGTACAATGTCAATGCGCAGTTGCCTCTACAATTTATATTTCAAATCCGAGTTTGTCATCTGTCCACAGAATGTGATTTCGGATACACTAGCTGTCTGGTAAAAAAAAAATTACTTGGTTTCAGGTATTTGACTAAGAGATATCTTGCTGGGAAAAAAAGGTGGAAGTGGGATTTGAACCCATATAGCTCCTGTACATTGCTTCTAATTGAAAGCATGTGGCTCAACACGTTGAGCTACCAGAGAAGACATGAACATAGGGTAAACTTTAGGTCTTTTGAGGCAAGGATAAAATGTACAATGTCAATGCGCAGGTGCCTCTACAATTTATATTTCAAATCCGAGTTTGTCATCTGTCCACAGAATGTGATTTCGGATACACTAGCTGTCTGGTAAAAAAAAATTACTTGGTTTCAGGTATTTGACTAAGAGATATCTTGCTGGGAAAAAAAGGTGGAAGTGGGATTTGAACCCATGTAGCTCCTGCACTTCGCTTCTAATTGGGAGCATGTGGCTCAACACGTTGAGCTACCAGAGAAGACATGAACATAGGGTAAACTTTAGGTCTTTTGAGGCAAGGATAAAATGTACAACAGGGGTGCTCATTACGTCGATCGCGATCGACCGGTCGATCGCGAAGGAAGTGTCGGTCGATCGCGAAGGAATGTGCGTAGATCGCGTCACAGAAAATAGTAGTAGATGAATCGCACATTTGCACTGACGGTTGTATTTTGACTGACATTCACGGTAGCCAATTTGCAATCCACTCTACAAATTACGTTCGCCACCCCCCCCCCCCCCCCCCCGCTCAACAAATTACGTTCGCCGCCACCCCGGTAGATCTTTCTGACTTGGTCATCTTATAAGTAGCTCGCAAGCTGAAAACTGTGGGCACCCCTGATGTACAATGTCAATGCGCAGTTGCCTCTACAATTTATATTTCAAATCCGAGTTTGTCATCTGTCCACAGAATGTGATTTCGGATACACTAGCTGTCTGGTAAAAAAAAATTACTTGGTTTCAGGTATTTGACTAAGAGATATCTTGCTGGGAAAAAAAGGTGGAAGTGGGATTTGAACCCATGAAGCCCCTGCACTTCGCTTCTAATTGGGAGCATGTGGCTCAACACGTTGAGCTACCAGAGAAGACATGAAGACAGGGTAAACTTTAGGTCTTTTGAGGCAAGGATAAAATGTACAATGTCAATGCGCAGTTGCCTCTACAATTTATATTTCAAATCCGAGTTTGTCATCTGTCCACAGAATGTGATTTCGGATACACTAGCTGTCTGGTAAAAAAAATTACTTGGTTTCAGGTATTTGACTAAGAGATATTTTGCTGGGAAAAAAAGGTGGAAATGGGATTTGAACCCATGTAGCTCCTGAACTTTGCTTCTAATTGGAAGCATGTGGCTCAACACGTTGAGCTACCAGAGAAGACATGAGTGTGAGGTAAACTTTAGGTCTTTTGAGGCAAGGATAAAATGTACAATGTCAATGCGCAGTTGCCTCTACAATTTATATTTCAAATCCGAGTTTGTCATCTGTCCACAGAATGTGATTTCGGATACACTAGCTGTCTGGTAAAAAAAAATTACTTGGTTTCAGGTATTTGACTAAGAGATATCTTGCTGGGAAAAAAAGGTGGAAGTGGGATTTGAACCCATGTAGCTCCTGTACTTTGCTTCTAATTGGAAGCATGTGGCTCAACACGTTGAGCTACCAGAGAAGACATGAACATAGGGTAAACTTTAGGTCTTTTGAGGCAAGGATAAAATGTACAATGTCAATGCGCAGTTGCCTCTACAATTTATATTTCAAATCCGAGTTTGTCATCTGTCCACAGAATGTGATTTCGGATACACTAGCTGTCTGGTAAAAAAAAAATTACTTGGTTTCAGGTATTTGACTAAGAGATATCTTGCTGGGAAAAAAAGGTGGAAGTGGGATTTGAACCCATGTAGCTCCTGTACATTGCTTCTAATTGGAAGCATGTGGCCCAACACGTTGAGCTACCAGAGAAGACATGAACATAGGGTAAACTTTAGGTCTTTTGAGGCAAGGATAAAATGTACAATGTCAATGCGCAGTTGCCTCTACAATTTATATTTCAAATCCGAGTTTGTCATCTGTCCACAGAATGTGATTTCGGATACACTAGCTGTCTGGTAAAAAAAAAATTACTTGGTTTCAGGTATTTGACTAAGAGATATCTTGCTGGGAAAAAAGGTGGAAGTGGGATTTGAACCCATGTAGCTCCTGTACATTGCTTCCAATTGGAAGCATGTGGCCCAACACGTTGAGCTACCAGAGAAGACATGAACATAGGGTAAACTTTAGGTCTTTTGAGGCAAGGATAAAATGTACAATGTCAATGCGCAGTTGCCTCTACAATTTATATTTCAAATCCGAGTTTGTCATCTGTCCACAGAATGTGATTTCGGATACACTAGCTGTCTGGTAAAAAAAAATTACTTGGTTTCAGGTATTTGACTAAGAGATATCTTGCTGGGAAAAAAAAGGTGGAAGTGGGATTTGAACCCATGTAGCTCCTGTACATTGCTTCTAATTGGAAGCATGTGGCTCAACACGTTGAGCTACCAGAGAAGACATGAACATAGGGTAAACTTTAGGTCTTTTGAGGCAAGGATAAAATGTACAATGTCAATGCGCAGTTGCCTCTACAATTTATATTTCAAATCCGAGTTTGTCATCTGTCCACAGAATGTGATTTCGGATACACTAGCTGTCTGGTAAAAAAAAAATTACTTGGTTTCAGGTATTTGACTAAGAGATATCTTGCTGGGAAAAAAAGGTGGAAGTGGGATTTGAACCCATGTAGCTGCTGTACATTGCTTCTAATTGGAAGCATGTGGCTCATCATGTTGAGCTACCAGAGAAGACATGAACATAGGGAAAACTTTAGGTCTTTTGAGGCAAGGATAAAATGTACAATGTCAATGCGCAGTTGCCTCTACAATTTATATTTCAAATCCGAGTTTGTCATCTGTCCACAGAATGTGATTTCGGATACACTAGCTTTCTGGTAAAAAAAAAATTACTTGGTTTCAGGTATTAAACTAATAGATATCCTGCTGGGAAAAAAGGTGGAAGTGGGATTTGAACCCATGTAGCTCCTGTACATTGCTTCTAATTGGAAGCATGTAGTTCAACACGTTGAGCTACCAGAGAAGACATGAACATAGGGTAAACTTTAGGTCTTTTGAGGCAAGGATAAAATGTACAATGTCAATGCGCAGTTGCCTCTACAATTTATATTTCAAATCCGAGTTTGTCATCTGTCCACAGAATGTGATTTCGGATACACTAGCTGTCTTGTAAAAAAAAAATTACTTGGTTTCAGGTATTTGACTAAGAGATATCTTGCTGGGAAAAAAAGGTGGAAGTGGGATTTGAACCCATGTAGCTACTGTACATTGCTTCTAATTGAAAGCATGTGGCTCAACACGTTGAGCTACCAGAGAAGACATGAACATAGGGTAAACTTTAGGTCTTTTGAGGCAAGGATAAAATGTACAATGTCAATGCGCAGTTGCCTCTACAATTTATATTTCAAATCCGAGTTTGTCATCTGTCCACAGAATGTGATTTCGGATACACTAGCTGTCTGGTAAAAAAAAAATTACTTGGTTTCAGGTATTTGACTAAGAGATATCTTGCTGGGAAAAAAAGGTGGAAGTGGGATTTGAACCCATGTAGCTACTGTACATTGCTTCTAATTGGAAGCATGTGGCTCAACACGTTGAGCTACCAGAGAAGACATGAACATAGGGAAAACTTTAGGTCTTTTGAGGCAAGGATAAAATGTACAATGTCAATGCGCAGTTGCCTCTACAATTTATATTTCAAATCCGAGTTTGTCATCTGTCCACAGAATGTGATTTCGGATACACTAGCTGTCTGGTAAAAAAAAAATTACTTGGTTTCAGGTATTTGACTAAGAGATATCTTGCTGGGAAAAAAAGGTGGAAGTGGGATTTGAACCCATGTAGCTCCTGTACATTGCTTCTAATTGGAAGCATGTGGCCAAACACGTTGAGCTACCAGAGAAGACATGAACATAGGGTAAACTTTAGGTCTTTTGAGGCAAGGATAAAATGTACAATGTCAATGCGCAGTTGCCTCTACAATTTATATTTCAAATCCGAGTTTGTCATCTGTCCACAGAATGTGATTTCGGATACACTAGCTGTCTGGTAAAAAAAAAATTACTTGGTTTCAGGTATTTGACTAAGAGATATCTTGCTGGGAAAAAAAGGTGGAAGTGGGATTTGAACCCATGTAGCTCCTGTACATTGCTTCTAATTGGAAGCATTTGGCTCAACACGTTGAGCTACCAGAGAAGACATGAACATAGGGAAAACTTTAGGTCTTTTGAGGCAAGGATAAAATGTACAATGTCAATGCGCAGTTGCCTCTACAATTTATATTTCAAATCCGAGTTTGTCATCTGTCCACAGAATGTGATTTCGGATACACTAGCTGTCTGGTAAAAAAAATTACTTGGTTTCAGGTATTTGACTAAGAGATATCTTGCTGGGAAAAAAAGGTAGAAGTGGGATTTGAACCCATGTAGCTGCTGTACATTGCTTCTAATTGGAAGCATGTGGCTCAACACGTTGAGCTACCAGAGAATACATGAACACAGGGTAAACTTTAGGTCTTTTGAGGCAAGGATAAAATGTACAATGTCAATGCGCAGTTGCCTCTACAATTTATATTTCAAATCCGAGTTTGTCATCTGTCCACAGAATGTGATTTCGGATACACTAGCTGTCTGGTAAAAAAAAAATTACTTGGTTTCAGGTATTTGACTAAGATATCTTGCTGGGAAAAAAAGGTGGAAGTGGGATTTGAACCCATGTAGCTCCTGTACATTGCTTCTAATTGGAAGCATGTGGCTCAACACGTTTAGCTACCAGAGAAGACATGAACATAGGGTAAACTTTAGGTCTTTTGAGGCAAGGATAAAATGTACAATGTCAATGCGCAGTTGCCTCTACAATTTATATTTCAAATCCGAGTTTGTCATCTGTCCACAGAATGTGATTTCGGATACACTAGCTGTCTGGTAAAAAAATATTACTTGGTTTCAGGTATTTGACTAAGATATCTTGCTGGGAAAAAAAGGGCGAAGTGGGATTTGAACCCATGTAGCTCCTGTACTTTGCTTCTAATTGGAAGCATGTGGCTCAACACGTTGAGCTACCAGAGAAGACATGAAGACAGGGTAAACTTTAGGTCTTTTGAGGCAAGGATAAAATGTACAATGTCAATGCGCAGTTGCCTCTACAATTTATATTTCAAATCCGAGTTTGTCATCTGTCCACAGAATGTGATTTTGGATACACTAGCTGTCTGGTAAAAAAAAATTACTTGGTTTCAGGTATTTGACTAAGAGATATCTTGCTGGGAAAAAAAGGTGGAAGTGGGATTTGAACCCATGTAGCCCCTGCACTTCGCTTCTAATTGGGAGCATGTGGCTCAACACGTTGAGCTACCAGAGAAGACATGAAGACAGGGTAAACTTTAGGTCTTTTGAGGCAAGGATAAAATGTACAATGTCAATGCGCAGTTGCCTCTACAATTTATATTTCAAATCCGAGTTTGTCATCTGTCCACAGAATGTGATTTCGGATACACTAGCTGTCTGGTAAAAAAAATTACTTGGTTTCAGGTATTTGACTAAGAGATATTTTGCTGGGAAAAAAAGGTGGAAATGGGATTTGAACCCATGTAGCTCCTGAACTTTGCTTCTAATTGGAAGCATGTGGCTCAACACGTTGAGCTACCAGAGAAGACATGAGTGTGAGGTAAACTTTAGGTCTTTTGAGGCAAGGATAAAATGTACAATGTCAATGCGCAGTTGCCTCTACAATTTATATTTCAAATCCGAGTTTGTCATCTGTCCACAGAATGTGATTTCGGATACACTAGCTGTCTGGTAAAAAAAAAATTACTTGGTTTCAGGTATTTGACTAAGAGATATCTTGCTGGGAAAAAAAGGTGGAAGTGGGATTTGAACCCATGTAGCTCCTGTACATTGCTTCTAATTGGAAGCATGTGGCTCAACACGTTGAGCTACCAGAGAAGACATGAACATAGGGTAAACTTTAGGTCTTTTGAGGCAAGGATAAAATGTACAATGTCAATGCGCAGTTGCCTCTACAATTTATATTTCAAATCCGAGTTTGTCATCTGTCCACAGAATGTGATTTCGGATACACTAGCTGTCTGGTAAAAAAAAAATTACTTGGTTTCAGGTATTTGACTAAGATATCTTGCTGGGAAAAAAAGGTGGAAGTGGGATTTGAACCCATGTAGCTCCTGTACTTTGCTTCTAATTGGAAGCATGTGGCTCAACACGTTGAGCTACCAGAGAAGACATGAACATAGGGTAAACTTTAGGTCTTTTGAGGCAAGGATAAAATGTACAATGTCAATGCGCAGTTGCCTCTACAATTTATATTTCAAATCCGAGTTTGTCATCTGTCCACAGAATGTGATTTCGGATACACTAGCTGTCTGGTAAAAAAAAAATTACTTGGTTTCAGGTATTTGACTAAGAGATATCTTGCTGGGAAAAAAAGGTGGAAGTGGGATTTGAACCCATGTAGCTCCTGTACATTGCTTCTAATTGGAAGCATGTGGCCCAACACGTTGAGCTACCAGAGAAGACATGAACATAGGGTAAACTTTAGGTCTTTTGAGGCAAGGATAAAATGTACAATGTCAATGCGCAGTTGCCTCTACAATTTATATTTCAAATCCGAGTTTGTCATCTGTCCACAGAATGTGATTTCGGATACACTAGCTGTCTGGTAAAAAAAAAAATTACTTGGTTTCAGGTATTTGACTAAGAGATATCTTGCTGGGAAAAAAAGGTGGAAGTGGGATTTGAACCCATGTAGCTGCTGTACATTGCTTCTAATTGGAAGCATGTGGCTCAACATGTTGAGCTACCAGAGAAGACATGAACATAGGGAAAACTTTAGGTCTTTTGAGGCAAGGATAAAATGTACAATGTCAATGCGCAGTTGCCTCTACAATTTATATTTCAAATCCGAGTTTGTCATCTGTCCACAGAATGTGATTTCGGATACACTAGCTGTCTGGTAAAAAAAAATTACTTGGTTTCAGGTATTTGACTAAGAGATATCTTGCTGGGAAAAAAGGTGGAAGTGGGATTTGAACCCATGTAGCTCCTGCACTTCGCTTCTAATTGGGAGCATGTGGCTCAACACGTTGAGCTACCAGAGAAGACATGAACATAGGGTAAACTTTAGGTCTTTTGAGGCAAGGATAAAATGTACAATGTCAATGCGCAGTTGCCTCTACAATTTATATTTCAAATCCGAGTTTGTCATCTGTCCACAGAATGTGATTTCGGATACACTAGCTGTCTGGTAAAAAAGAAATTACTTGGTTTCAGGTATTTGACTAAGAGATATCTTGCTGGGAAAAAAGGTGGAAGTGGGATTTGAACCCATGTAGCTCCTGCACTTCGCTTCTAATTGGGAGTATGTGGCTCAACACGTTGAGCTACCTGAGAAGATATGAACATAGGGTAAACTTTAGGTCTTTTGAGGCAAGGATAAAATGTACAATGTCAATGCGCAGTTGCCTCTACAATTTATATTTCAAATCCGAGTTTGTCATCTGTCCACAGAATGTGATTTCGGATACACTAGCTGTCTGGTAAAAAAAAATTACTTGGTTTCAGGTATTTGACTAAGAGATATCTTGCTGGGAAAAAAAGGTGGAAGTGGGATTTGAACCCATGTAGCCCCTGCACTTCGCTTCTAATTGGGAGCATGTGGCTCAACACATTGAGCTACCAGAGAAGACATGAAGACAGGGTAAACTTTAGGTCTTTTGAGGCAAGGATAAAATGTACAATGTCAATGCGCAGTTGCCTCTACAATTTATATTTCAAATCCGAGTTTGTCATCTGTCCACAGAATGTGATTTCGGATACACTAGCTGTCTGGTAAAAAAAAATTACTTGGTTTCAGGTATTTGACTAAGAGATATCTTGCTGGGAAAAAAAGGTGGAAGTGGGATTTGAACCCATGTAGCCCCTGCACTTCGCTTCTAATTGGGAGCATGTGGCTCAACACGTTGAGCTACCAGAGAAGACATGAAGACAGGGTAAACTTTAGGTCTTTTGAGGCA
Organism: Brachyhypopomus gauderio; assembly: GCF_052324685.1. Taxonomy (NCBI): domain Eukaryota; kingdom Metazoa; phylum Chordata; class Actinopteri; order Gymnotiformes; family Hypopomidae; genus Brachyhypopomus; species Brachyhypopomus gauderio. The sequence continues at coordinate 17,587 of NW_027507350.1, read as the reverse complement.
AGGATAAAATGTACAATGTCAATGCGCAGTTGCCTCTACAATTTATATTTCAAATCCGAGTTTGTCATCTGTCCACAGAATGTGATTTCGGATACACTAGCTGTCTGGTAAAAAAAATTACTTGGTTTCAGGTATTTGACTAAGAGATATTTTGCTGGGAAAAAAAGGTGGAAATGGGATTTGAACCCATGTAGCTCCTGAACTTTGCTTCTAATTGGAAGCATGTGGCTCAACACGTTGAGCTACCAGAGAAGACATGAGTGTGAGGTAAACTTTAGGTCTTTTGAGGCAAGGATAAAATGTACAATGTCAATGCGCAGTTGCCTCTACAATTTATATTTCAAATCCGAGTTTGTCATCTGTCCACAGAATGTGATTTTGGATACACTAGCTGTCTGGTAAAAAAAAATTACTTGGTTTCAGGTATTTGACTAAGAGATATCTTGCTGGGAAAAAAAGGTGGAAGTGGGATTTGAACCCATGTAGCCCCTGCACTTCGCTTCTAATTGGGAGCATGTGGCTCAACACGTTGAGCTACCAGAGAAGACATGAAGACAGGGTAAACTTTAGGTCTTTTGAGGCAAGGATAAAATGTACAATGTCAATGCGCAGTTGCCTCTACAATTTATATTTCAAATCCGAGTTTGTCATCTGTCCACAGAATGTGATTTCGGATACACTAGCTGTCTGGTAAAAAAAAATTACTTGGTTTCAGGTATTTGACTAAGAGATATCTTGCTGGGAAAAAAAGGTGGAAGTGGGATTTGAACCCATGTAGCCCCTGCACTTCGCTTCTAATTGGGAGCATGTGGCTCAACACGTTGAGCTACCAGAGAAGACATGAAGACAGGGTAAACTTTAGGTCTTTTGAGGCAAGGATAAAATGTACAATGTCAATGCGCAGTTGCCTCTACAATTTATATTTCAAATCCGAGTTTGTCATCTGTCCACAGAATGTGATTTCGGATACACTAGCTGTCTGGTAAAAAAAATTACTTGGTTTCAGGTATTTGACTAAGAGATATTTTGCTGGGAAAAAAAGGTGGAAATGGGATTTGAACCCATGTAGCTCCTGAACTTTGCTTCTAATTGGAAGCATGTGGCTCAACACGTTGAGCTACCAGAGAAGACATGAGTGTGAGGTAAACTTTAGGTCTTTTGAGGCAAGGATAAAATGTACAATGTCAATGCGCAGTTGCCTCTACAATTTATATTTCAAATCCGAGTTTGTCATCTGTCCACAGAATGTGATTTCGGATACACTAGCTGTCTGGTAAAAAAAAAATTACTTGGTTTCAGGTATTTGACTAAGAGATATCTTGCTGGGAAAAAAAGGTGGAAGTGGGATTTGAACCCATGTAGCTCCTGTACATTGCTTCTAATTGGAAGCATGTGGCTCAACACATTGAGCTACCAGAGAAGACATGAACATAGGGTAAACTTTAGGTCTTTTGAGGCAAGGATAAAATGTACAATGTCAATGCGCAGTTGCCTCTACAATTTATATTTCAAATCCGAGTTTGTCATCTGTCCACAGAATGTGATTTTGGATACACTAGCTGTCTGGTAAAAAAAAATTACTTGGTTTCAGGTATTTGACTAAGAGATATCTTGCTGGGAAAAAAAGGTGGAAGTGGGATTTGAACCCATGTAGCCCCTGCACTTTGCTTCTAATTGGGAGCATGTGGCTCAACACGTTGAGCTACCAGAGAAGACATGAAGACAGGGTAAACTTTAGGTCTTTTGAGGCAAGGATAAAATGTACAATGTCAATGCGCAGTTGCCTCTACAATTTATATTTCAAATCCGAGTTTGTCATCTGTCCACAGAATGTGATTTTGGATACACTAGCTGTCTGGTAAAAAAAAATTACTTGGTTTCAGGTATTTGACTAAGAGATATCTTGCTGGGAAAAAAAGGTGGAAGTGGGATTTGAACCCATGTAGCCCCTGCACTTCGCTTCTAATTGGGAGCATGTGGCTCAACACGTTGAGCTACCAGAGAAGACATGAAGACAGGGTAAACTTTAGGTCTTTTGAGGCAAGGATAAAATGTACAATGTCAATGCGCAGTTGCCTCTACAATTTATATTTCAAATCCGAGTTTGTCATCTGTCCACAGAATGTGATTTCGGATACACTAGCTGTCTGGTAAAAAAAATTACTTGGTTTCAGGTATTTGACTAAGAGATATTTTGCTGGGAAAAAAAGGTGGAAATGGGATTTGAACCCATGTAGCTCCTGAACTTTGCTTCTAATTGGAAGCATGTGGCTCAACACGTTGAGCTACCAGAGAAGACATGAGTGTGAGGTAAACTTTAGGTCTTTTGAGGCAAGGATAAAATGTACAATGTCAATGCGCAGTTGCCTCTACAATTTATATTTCAAATCCGAGTTTGTCATCTGTCCACAGAATGTGATTTCGGATACACTAGCTGTCTGGTAAAAAAAAAATTACTTGGTTTCAGGTATTTGACTAAGATATCTTGCTGGGAAAAAAAGGTGGAAGTGGGATTTGAACCCATGTAGCTCCTGTACATTGCTTCTAATTGGAAGCATGTGGCCCAACACGTTGAGCTACCAGAGAAGACATGAACATAGGGTAAACTTTAGGTCTTTTGAGGCAAGGATAAAATGTACAATGTCAATGCGCAGTTGCCTCTACAATTTATATTTCAAATCCGAGTTTGTCATCTGTCCACAGAATGTGATTTCGGATACACTAGCTGTCTGGTAAAAAAAAAATTACTTGGTTTCAGGTATTTGACTAAGAGATATCTTGCTGGGAAAAAAAGGTGGAAGTGGGATTTGAACCCATGTAGCTCCTGTACATTGCTTCTAATTGGAAGCATGTTGCTCAACACATTGAGCTACCAGAGAAGACATGAACATAGGGTAAACTTTAGGTCTTTTGAGGCAAGGATAAAATGTACAATGTCAATGCGCAGTTGCCTCTACAATTTATATTTCAAATCCGAGTTTGTCATCTGTCCACAGAATGTGATTTTGGATACACTAGCTGTCTGGTAAAAAAAAATTACTTGGTTTCAGGTATTTGACTAAGAGATATCTTGCTGGGAAAAAAAGGTGGAAGTGGGATTTGAACCCATGTAGCCCCTGCACTTCGCTTCTAATTGGGAGCATGTGGCTCAACACGTTGAGCTACCAGAGAAGACATGAAGACAGGGTAAACTTTAGGTCTTTTGAGGCAAGGATAAAATGTACAATGTCAATGCGCAGTTGCCTCTACAATTTATATTTCAAATCCGAGTTTGTCATCTGTCCACAGAATGTGATTTTGGATACACTAGCTGTCTGGTAAAAAAAAATTACTTGGTTTCAGGTATTTGACTAAGAGATATCTTGCTGGGAAAAAAAGGTGGAAGTGGGATTTGAACCCATGTAGCCCCTGCACTTCGCTTCTAATTGGGAGCATGTGGCTCAACACGTTGAGCTACCAGAGAAGACATGAAGACAGGGTAAACTTTAGGTCTTTTGAGGCAAGGATAAAATGTACAATGTCAATGCGCAGTTGCCTCTACAATTTATATTTCAAATCCGAGTTTGTCATCTGTCCACAGAATGTGATTTCGGATACACTAGCTGTCTGGTAAAAAAAATTACTTGGTTTCAGGTATTTGACTAAGAGATATTTTGCTGGGAAAAAAAGGTGGAAATAGGATTTGAACCCATGTAGCTCCTGAACTTTGCTTCTAATTGGAAGCATGTGGCTCAACACGTTGAGCTACCAGAGAAGACATGAGTGTGAGGTAAACTTTAGGTCTTTTGAGGCAAGGATAAAATGTACAATGTCAATGCGCAGTTGCCTCTACAATTTATATTTCAAATCCGAGTTTGTCATCTGTCCACAGAATGTGATTTCGGATACACTAGCTGTCTGGTAAAAAAAAAATTACTTGGTTTCAGGTATTTGACTAAGAGATATCTTGCTGGGAAAAAAAGGTGGAAGTGGGATTTGAACCCATGTAGCTCCTGTACATTGCTTCTAATTGGAAGCATGTGGCCCAACACGTTGAGCTACCAGAGAAGACATGAACATAGGGTAAACTTTAGGTCTTTTGAGGCAAGGATAAAATGTACAATGTCAATGCGCAGTTGCCTCTACAATTTATATTTCAAATCCGAGTTTGTCATCTGTCCACAGAATGTGATTTCGGATACACTAGCTGTCTGGTAAAAAAAAAATTACTTGGTTTCAGGTATTTGACTAAGAGATATCTTGCTGGGAAAAAAAGGTGGAAGTGGGATTTGAACCCATGTAGCTCCTGTACATTGCTTCTAATTGGAAGCATGTGGCCCAACACGTTGAGCTACCAGAGAAGACATGAACATAGGGTAAACTTTAGGTCTTTTGAGGCAAGGATAAAATGTACAATGTCAATGCGCAGTTGCCTCTACAATTTATATTTCAAATCCGAGTTTGTCATCTGTCCACAGAATGTGATTTCGGATACACTAGCTGTCTGGTAAAAAAAAATTACTTGGTTTCAGGTATTTGACTAAGAGATATCTTGCTGGGAAAAAAAAGGTGGAAGTGGGATTTGAACCCATGTAGCTCCTGTACATTGCTTCTAATCGGAAGCATGTGGCTCAACACGTTGAGCTACCAGAGAAGACATGAACATAGGGTAAACTTTAGGTCTTTTGAGGCAAGGATAAAATGTACAATGTCAATGCGCAGTTGCCTCTACAATTTATATTTCAAATCCGAGTTTGTCATCTGTCCACAGAATGTGATTTCGGATACACTAGCTGTCTGGTAAAAAAAAAATTACTTGGTTTCAGGTATTTGACTAAGAGATATCTTGCTGGGAAAAAAAGGTGGAAGTGGGATTTGAACCAATGTAGCTGCTGTACATTGCTTCTAATTGGAAGCATGTGGCTCAACATGTTGAGCTACCAGAGAAGACATGAACATAGGGAAAACTTTAGGTCTTTTGAGGCAAGGATAAAATGTACAATGTCAATGCGCAGTTGCCTCTACAATTTATATTTCAAATCCGAGTTTGTCATCTGTCCACAGAATGTGATTTCGGATACACTAGCTTTCTGGTAAAAAAAAAATTACTTGGTTTCAGGTATTAAACTAAGAGATATCCTGCTGGGAAAAAAGGTGGAAGTGGGATTTGAACCCATGTAGCTCCTGTACATTGCTTCTAATTGGAAGCATGTAGTTCAACACGTTGAGCTACCAGAGAAGACATGAACATAGGGTAAACTTTAGGTCTTTTGAGGCAAGGATAAAATGTACAATGTCAATGCGCAGTTGCCTCTACAATTTATATTTCAAATCCGAGTTTGTCATCTGTCCACAGAATGTGATTTCAGATACACTAGCTGTCTGGTAAAAAAAAAATTACTTGGTTTCAGGTATTTGACTAAGAGATATCTTGCTGGGAAAAAAAGGTGGAAGTGGGATTTGAACCCATGTAGCTCCTGTACATTGCTTCTAATTGGAAGCATGTGGCTCAACACATTGAGCTACCAGAGAAGACATGAACATAGGGTAAACTTTAGGTCTTTTGAGGCAAGGATAAAATGTACAATGTCAATGCGCAGTTGCCTCTACAATTTATATTTCAAATCCGAGTTTGTCATCTGTCCACAGAATGTGATTTTGGATACACTAGCTGTCTGGTAAAAAAAAATTACTTGGTTTCAGGTATTTGACTAAGAGATATCTTGCTGGGAAAAAAAGGTGGAAGTGGGATTTGAACCCATGTAGCCCCTGCACTTCGCTTCTAATTGGGAGCATGTGGCTCAACACGTTGAGCTACCAGAGAAGACATGAAGACAGGGTAAACTTTAGGTCTTTTGAGGCAAGGATAAAATGTACAATGTCAATGCGCAGTTGCCTCTACAATTTATATTTCAAATCCGAGTTTGTCATCTGTCCACAGAATGTGATTTTGGATACACTAGCTGTCTGGTAAAAAAAAATTACTTGGTTTCAGGTATTTGACTAAGAGATATCTTGCTGGGAAAAAAAGGTGGAAGTGGGATTTGAACCCATGTAGCCCCTGCACTTCGCTTCTAATTGGGAGCATGTGGCTCAACACGTTGAGCTACCAGAGAAGACATGAAGACAGGGTAAACTTTAGGTCTTTTGAGGCAAGGATAAAATGTACAATGTCAATGCGCAGTTGCCTCTACAATTTATATTTCAAATCCGAGTTTGTCATCTGTCCACAGAATGTGATTTCGGATACACTAGCTGTCTGGTAAAAAAAATTACTTGGTTTCAGGTATTTGACTAAGAGATATTTTGCTGGGAAAAAAAGGTGGAAATGGGATTTGAACCCATGTAGCTCCTGAACTTTGCTTCTAATTGGAAGCATGTGGCTCAACACGTTGAGCTACCAGAGAAGACATGAGTGTGAGGTAAACTTTAGGTCTTTTGAGGCAAGGATAAAATGTACAATGTCAATGCGCAGTTGCCTCTACAATTTATATTTCAAATCCGAGTTTGTCATCTGTCCACAGAATGTGATTTCGGATACACTAGCTGTCTGGTAAAAAAAAAATTACTTGGTTTCAGGTATTTGACTAAGAGATATCTTGCTGGGAAAAAAAGGTGGAAGTGGGATTTGAACCCATATAGCTCCTGTACATTGCTTCTAATTGAAAGCATGTGGCTCAACACGTTGAGCTACCAGAGAAGACATGAACATAGGGTAAACTTTAGGTCTTTTGAGGCAAGGATAAAATGTACAATGTCAATGCGCAGGTGCCTCTACAATTTATATTTCAAATCCGAGTTTGTCATCTGTCCACAGAATGTGATTTCGGATACACTAGCTGTCTGGTAAAAAAAAATTACTTGGTTTCAGGTATTTGACTAAGAGATATCTTGCTGGGAAAAAAAGGTGGAAGTGGGATTTGAACCCATGTAGCTCCTGCACTTCGCTTCTAATTGGGAGCATGTGGCTCAACACGTTGAGCTACCAGAGAAGACATGAACATAGGGTAAACTTTAGGTCTTTTGAGGCAAGGATAAAATGTACAACAGGGGTGCTCATTACGTCGATCGCGATCGACCGGTCGATCGCGAAGGAAGTGTCGGTCGATCGCGAAGGAATGTGCGTAGATCGCGTCACAGAAAATAGTAGTAGATGAATCGCACATTTGCACTGACGGTTGTATTTTGACTGACATTCACGGTAGCCAATTTGCAATCCACTCTACAAATTACGTTCGCCACCCCCCCCCCCCCCCCCCCCGCTCAACAAATTACGTTCGCCGCCACCCCGGTAGATCTTTCTGACTTGGTCATCTTATAAGTAGCTCGCAAGCTGAAAACTGTGGGCACCCCTGATGTACAATGTCAATGCGCAGTTGCCTCTACAATTTATATTTCAAATCCGAGTTTGTCATCTGTCCACAGAATGTGATTTCGGATACACTAGCTGTCTGGTAAAAAAAAATTACTTGGTTTCAGGTATTTGACTAAGAGATATCTTGCTGGGAAAAAAAGGTGGAAGTGGGATTTGAACCCATGTAGCCCCTGCACTTCGCTTCTAATTGGGAGCATGTGGCTCAACACGTTGAGCTACCAGAGAAGACATGAAGACAGGGTAAACTTTAGGTCTTTTGAGGCAAGGATAAAATGTACAATGTCAATGCGCAGTTGCCTCTACAATTTATATTTCAAATCCGAGTTTGTCATCTGTCCACAGAATGTGATTTCGGATACACTAGCTGTCTGGTAAAAAAAATTACTTGCTTTCAGGTATTTGACTAAGAGATATTTTGCTGGGAAAAAAAGGTGGAAATGGGATTTGAACCCATGTAGCTCCTGAACTTTGCTTCTAATTGGAAGCATGTGGCTCAACACGTTGAGCTACCAGAGAAGACATGAGTGTGAGGTAAACTTTAGGTCTTTTGAGGCAAGGATAAAATGTACAATGTCAATGCGCAGTTGCCTCTACAATTTATATTTCAAATCCGAGTTTGTCATCTGTCCACAGAATGTGATTTCGGATACACTAGCTGTCTGGTAAAAAAAAATTACTTGGTTTCAGGTATTTGACTAAGAGATATCTTGCTGGGAAAAAAAGGTGGAAGTGGGATTTGAACCCATGTAGCTCCTGTACTTTGCTTCTAATTGGAAGCATGTGGCTCAACACGTTGAGCTACCAGAGAAGACATGAACATAGGGTAAACTTTAGGTCTTTTGAGGCAAGGATAAAATGTACAATGTCAATGCGCAGTTGCCTCTACAATTTATATTTCAAATCCGAGTTTGTCATCTGTCCACAGAATGTGATTTCGGATACACTAGCTGTCTGGTAAAAAAAAAATTACTTGGTTTCAGGTATTTGACTAAGAGATATCTTGCTGGGAAAAAAAGGTGGAAGTGGGATTTGAACCCATGTAGCTCCTGTACATTGCTTCTAATTGGAAGCATGTGGCCCAACACGTTGAGCTACCAGAGAAGACATGAACATAGGGTAAACTTTAGGTCTTTTGAGGCAAGGATAAAATGTACAATGTCAATGCGCAGTTGCCTCTACAATTTATATTTCAAATCCGAGTTTGTCATCTGTCCACAGAATGTGATTTCGGATACACTAGCTGTCTGGTAAAAAAAAAATTACTTGGTTTCAGGTATTTGACTAAGAGATATCTTGCTGGGAAAAAAAAGGTGGAAGTGGGATTTGAACCCATGTAGCTCCTGTACATTGCTTCTAATTGGAAGCATGTGGCTCAACACGTTGAGCTACCAGAGAAGACATGAACATAGGGTAAACTTTAGGTCTTTTGAGGCAAGGATAAAATGTACAATGTCAATGCGCAGTTGCCTCTACAATTTATATTTCAAATCCGAGTTTGTCATCTGTCCACAGAATGTGATTTCGGATACACTAGCTGTCTGGTAAAAAAAAAATTACTTGGTTTCAGGTATTTGACTAAGAGATATCTTGCTGGGAAAAAAAGGTGGAAGTGGGATTTGAACCCATGTAGCTGCTGTACATTGCTTCTAATTGGAAGCATGTGGCTCATCATGTTGAGCTACCAGAGAAGACATGAACATAGGGAAAACTTTAGGTCTTTTGAGGCAAGGATAAAATGTACAATGTCAATGCGCAGTTGCCTCTACAATTTATATTTCAAATCCGAGTTTGTCATCTGTCCACAGAATGTGATTTCGGATACACTAGCTAGGGTTAGGGTTAGGGTTAGGGTTAGGGTTAGGGTTAGGGTTAGGGTTAGGGTTAGGGTTAGGGTTAGGGTTAGGGTTAGGGTTAGGGTTAGGGTTAGGGTTAGGGTTAGGGTTAGGGTTAGGGTTAGGGTTAGGGTTAGGGTTAGGGTTAGGGTTAGGGTTAGGGTTAGGGTTAGGGTTAGGGTTAGGGTTAGGGTTAGGGTTAGGGTTAGGGTTAGGGTTAGGGTTAGGGTTAGGGTTAGGGTTAGGGTTAGGGTTAGGGTTAGGGTTAGGGTTAGGGTTAGGGTTAGGGTTAGGGTTAGGGTTAGGGTTAGGGTTAGGGTTAGGGTTAGGGTTAGGGTTAGGGTTAGGGTTAGGGTTAGGGTTAGGGTTAGGGTTAGGGTTAGGGTTAGGGTTAGGGTTAGGGTTAGGGTTAGGGTTAGGGTTAGGGTTAGGGTTAGGGTTAGGGTTAGGGTTAGGGTTAGGGTTAGGGTTAGGGTTAGGGTTAGGGTTAGGGTTAGGGTTAGGGTTAGGGTTAGGGTTAGGGTTAGGGTTAGGGTTAGGGTTAGGGTTAGGGTTAGGGTTAGGGTTAGGGTTAGGGTTAGGGTTAGGGTTAGGGTTAGGGTTAGGGTTAGGGTTAGGGTTAGGGTTAGGGTTAGGGTTAGGGTTAGGGTTAGGGTTAGGGTTAGGGTTAGGGTTAGGGTTAGGGTTAGGGTTAGGGTTAGGGTTAGGGTTAGGGTTAGGGTTAGGGTTAGGGTTAGGGTTAGGGTTAGGGTTAGGGTTAGGGTTAGGGTTAGGGTTAGGGTTAGGGTTAGGGTTAGGGTTAGGGTTAGGGTTAGGGTTAGGGTTAGGGTTAGGGTTAGGGTTAGGGTTAGGGTTAGGGTTAGGGTTAGGGTTAGGGTTAGGGTTAGGGTTAGGGTTAGGGTTAGGGTTAGGGTTAGGGTTAGGGTTAGGGTTAGGGTTAGGGTTAGGGTTAGGGTTAGGGTTAGGGTTAGGGTTAGGGTTAGGGTTAGGGTTAGGGTTAGGGTTAGGGTTAGGGTTAGGGTTAGGGTTAGGGTTAGGGTTAGGGTTAGGGTTAGGGTTAGGGTTAGGGTTAGGGTTAGGGTTAGGGTTAGGGTTAGGGTTAGGGTTAGGGTTAGGGTTAGGGTTAGGGTTAGGGTTAGGGTTAGGGTTAGGGTTAGGGTTAGGGTTAGGGTTAGGGTTAGGGTTAGGGTTAGGGTTAGGGTTAGGGTTAGGGTTAGGGTTAGGGTTAGGGTTAGGGTTAGGGTTAGGGTTAGGGTTAGGGTTAGGGTTAGGGTTAGGGTTAGGGTTAGGGTTAGGGTTAGGGTTAGGGTTAGGGTTAGGGTTAGGGTTAGGGTTAGGGTTAGGGTTAGGGTTAGGGTTAGGGTTAGGGTTAGGGTTAGGGTTAGGGTTAGGGTTAGGGTTAGGGTTAGGGTTAGGGTTAGGGTTAGGGTTAGGGTTAGGGTTAGGGTTAGGGTTAGGGTTAGGGTTAGGGTTAGGGTTAGGGTTAGGGTTAGGGTTAGGGTTAGGGTTAGGGTTAGGGTTAGGGTTAGGGTTAGGGTTAGGGTTAGGGTTAGGGTTAGGGTTAGGGTTAGGGTTAGGGTTAGGGTTAGGGTTAGGGTTAGGGTTAGGGTTAGGGTTAGGGTTAGGGTTAGGGTTAGGGTTAGGGTTAGGGTTAGGGTTAGGGTTAGGGTTAGGGTTAGGGTTAGGGTTAGGGTTAGGGTTAGGGTTAGGGTTAGGGTTAGGGTTAGGGTTAGGGTTAGGGTTAGGGTTAGGGTTAGGGTTAGGGTTAGGGTTAGGGTTAGGGTTAGGGTTAGGGTTAGGGTTAGGGTTAGGGTTAGGGTTAGGGTTAGGGTTAGGGTTAGGGTTAGGGTTAGGGTTAGGGTTAGGGTTAGGGTTAGGGTTAGGGTTAGGGTTAGGGTTAGGGTTAGGGTTAGGGTTAGGGTTAGGGTTAGGGTTAGGGTTAGGGTTAGGGTTAGGGTTAGGGTTAGGGTTAGGGTTAGGGTTAGGGTTAGGGTTAGGGTTAGGGTTAGGGTTAGGGTTAGGGTTAGGGTTAGGGTTAGGGTTAGGGTTAGGGTTAGGGTTAGGGTTAGGGTTAGGGTTAGGGTTAGGGTTAGGGTTAGGGTTAGGGTTAGGGTTAGGGTTAGGGTTAGGGTTAGGGTTAGGGTTAGGGTTAGGGTTAGGGTTAGGGTTAGGGTTAGGGTTAGGGTTAGGGTTAGGGTTAGGGTTAGGGTTAGGGTTAGGGTTAGGGTTAGGGTTAGGGTTAGGGTTAGGGTTAGGGTTAGGGTTAGGGTTAGGGTTAGGGTTAGGGTTAGGGTTAGGGTTAGGGTTAGGGTTAGGGTTAGGGTTAGGGTTAGGGTTAGGGTTAGGGTTAGGGTTAGGGTTAGGGTTAGGGTTAGGGTTAGGGTTAGGGTTAGGGTTAGGGTTAGGGTTAGGGTTAGGGTTAGGGTTAGGGTTAGGGTTAGGGTTAGGGTTAGGGTTAGGGTTAGGGTTAGGGTTAGGGTTAGGGTTAGGGTTAGGGTTAGGGTTAGGGTTAGGGTTAGGGTTAGGGTTAGGGTTAGGGTTAGGGTTAGGGTTAGGGTTAGGGTTAGGGTTAGGGTTAGGGTTAGGGTTAGGGTTAGGGTTAGGGTTAGGGTTAGGGTTAGGGTTAGGGTTAGGGTTAGGGTTAGGGTTAGGGTTAGGGTTAGGGTTAGGGTTAGGGTTAGGGTTAGGGTTAGGGTTAGGGTTAGGGTTAGGGTTAGGGTTAGGGTTAGGGTTAGGGTTAGGGTTAGGGTTAGGGTTAGGGTTAGGGTTAGGGTTAGGGTTAGGGTTAGGGTTAGGGTTAGGGTTAGGGTTAGGGTTAGGGTTAGGGTTAGGGTTAGGGTTAGGGTTAGGGTTAGGGTTAGGGTTAGGGTTAGGGTTAGGGTTAGGGTTAGGGTTAGGGTTAGGGTTAGGGTTAGGGTTAGGGTTAGGGTTAGGGTTAGGGTTAGGGTTAGGGTTAGGGTTAGGGTTAGGGTTAGGGTTAGGGTTAGGGTTAGGGTTAGGGTTAGGGTTAGGGTTAGGGTTAGGGTTAGGGTTAGGGTTAGGGTTAGGGTTAGGGTTAGGGTTAGGGTTAGGGTTAGGGTTAGGGTTAGGGTTAGGGTTAGGGTTAGGGTTAGGGTTAGGGTTAGGGTTAGGGTTAGGGTTAGGGTTAGGGTTAGGGTTAGGGTTAGGGTTAGGGTTAGGGTTAGGGTTAGGGTTAGGGTTAGGGTTAGGGTTAGGGTTAGGGTTAGGGTTAGGGTTAGGGTTAGGGTTAGGGTTAGGGTTAGGGTTAGGGTTAGGGTTAGGGTTAGGGTTAGGGTTAGGGTTAGGGTTAGGGTTAGGGTTAGGGTTAGGGTTAGGGTTAGGGTTAGGGTTAGGGTTAGGGTTAGGGTTAGGGTTAGGGTTAGGGTTAGGGTTAGGGTTAG